>NW_028143231.1:0-177092 GCF_977018435.1 Lepisma saccharinum | reverse complement strand
GGGCGTTACCCCCACACCCCCTATACGCCTTCATGCCGTAGCGCCAAGCACAGGTGAGAACTTTACCTTTCTTTTTTGCATAAAGTGGACTTACAACAAAATTTAAACTTGCGATAAAGATTATGATAAGGTATTAAAGAATTGGGTCTAACACATTTTTTTATTGTTTACCAATGACATTGTTAACTAATATTCTTAATTTCAGTTTCAAGATGAAATCGGCTACGAAATAAAAGGAGTGGGTTCATATTTCTGTTACGAAATTCCACTTTTGTAGTAGACCTGTGCCACACTAAGTTGTGACAATAAACAAATCTGAGACACTTTCAAAGTATTAAATTGCTATCTGCGTATTTGGGAAAAATCTTTCAATATAATACTTTTTTTGGACGCGTCAAATCATAGTATTTAATTCCTGTTTTAGCAGCTTTAAGAAACCTGATTTTTGGGGGGGGGGGTGGTTACAAATGCCCTTTCTGCTCCCGTCAAGTTACGCCTATGACAAACAGGAATTCAAAGTAAAAGACTGTCCCGACTAAATCGGGAGACACGTCTGATAGATTTACAATTGGGAAAATCATAATTAAGCGTGTAGTTGAAAACAACCTATTTTCATATATTGCATGCAGCTCTACTTTTTCTGCAATGTGGATCAAGAACTGGGGACGTGGAGAAGCACAACACTCCACGTAACCAATAGTCACGTGACCCTCTTTGCTTTCCTGTCATGTTGACCTTCGCGTGGAACACATTTCTCGGTGTTAAGACAGGCAAAATCACCCGATCATCGAAGGGTGCAATATGTGTTGCCTACCCTCCTGCATTACTTGCTCCTATTAAAGCCTTATGGGGAAGAACTTTTTTCCATGACTGTACAGTGCCGAGGTTTCTCGTCCGAGTTGTTGCTGTAAAAATGGATTGCGAGGCGGAGCAGATGCGAATTTTGGACCTAATAAACGAGCTGAATGAACATTATTTGTGATTATGTGTCGGTGAGCGCAACGCCGCCTACGTATGTAGTTATGTTTCAGTAACCGCGCATGCACTGCGGTGATGTTGAAATAATTCTCAATTATGAAATTTCGGGTAAAAATTCGTGAGGAAAATCTCTTAAAAGGGGATAGAATGTATTGTTCAAACGGTGCAATAAATTCGGACTCGATAATTGACATGCACACCTAGGAAAAATTGTAACTGATTTCAAATTCTGTAAAGAGTATGAACGAGATTAACACCAATTCACACATACGAAAATAATAAAAGAAAATTTAATTGTTAGTATGCCGTTGTTGAAACAATTGAACGTAGGTAACAAGAAGTTTTGTGTAGTTTTAATTATGACCAAGACCTCGTAATACGAAGGACAGCAGCATTCAAAAAGTATTATTGAAAGACATAACTTAATAAAGAAAGCTACCGATATCAATGTGTTCGAACATTTATAATGCTACTAGATCCCTGTACCTTTGGCTAGAAATAGCTAAGAATAGGCGGTGTGAGCCAACAAAATGACAACTCTAATTGTGTTAAAAGAAACGGATCTCTTTAGTGCTGAATGCTAATTATATCCACTGGAGAACTGTGTGGTGTTTTGGAACAATGTACCTAGGTATACTACCGTTATTTATCAAATTTGTTGGAGCGTAAAGGAATCATTAACCGAGCATAATGTAAATTGCCCAATCCTCTGCGACACTAGCAAGATAATCGGTTGAAGATGGGATTTTCTTATTTAGATGTGACACAAAGCTAAAACGAACCGCATTTGGTATAGCGGTGGAGAGAAGACACAATGAACCGTGTGAGGAATTCAAGCTAAGAAGAAAAAGGGGGATATCTTAAGATCTTTGAACTACATACATTTAAAGCAAAATTTGCTAAAAATTCCTGACCAGGAAGCAAGATGAAGGCAATTCCATACGAAAATATCAGTTAGTTGCATTATTAAGACTTTATGGCTGGAAGAAAACATGAGGCCTATAAAAGCAATTCTGTTCTATCTTGCCCCCGTCCTTCCCCCCTTAGGCTACAAATATGTTTCGTTTTTATGATCCCCTAATTTCAGAATAGAAGCCACAGGCCAAAAGGGCAGAAGAAGAGGAACAAAACCTGCTTCGGGATTCGTTCTAGAAATTCGCCTTCCTCCACATTGCTGTTGGTCCTCCCAGTGCTTGCCCGATATGTAGACAGTAATCCGACGAACAGGCTGAACTGGAAGAAGAGAACTGCCTCGCTTGCTACACTTATTGGCATTTTCTTCTCGGCTTTCTTTTCTTCGCTTTCCTTTTTTTTGCCCCCCCCCCCTTTCCCTCCTTCTTCCTCCTGCTTCAACTTTACTGCCGAATATTTTGCCGTTTTATGATTCTTGTCTGAGGAGCCGAATCGTCGCTTAACTTGCTGACTGATTTCGAACAGTGAAGAACCTGTATGGACTATCGGGAAGGCTTTTTTTCCGCCACGTTATCACGTGTCTTCACGTGTGTGTTCTTGTGTCCGTGAGCCTGTTGTGTTTGATGTGGCCGAAATGCTCTGGATTTTCAATGGTGAGTTCAGTTTTAATCTGAGGAAAGGTCAGGTGACTGGGATTTTGATTCTTAACACAAATGTAGGCCCTGTTAGTGGTAACGTCGTCACCTTTGAATCAAGGGGTTCCGGGTTCGATAATTGGTGCAGGCACAGTGGTTCGGATCCCACTTTAAAGTCCAGTCCAAATTACTATCTGTGCATAAAAGTGGAATTCAAACACCAAACTCCAAAGTCATATTTCTATGTACGGGCAACACCAAATGGACAGATACGGATTTCTAACAGCTATAACGATAAATTGTTATGCAAAATCAACCAAAATTTCAATGGTGCATACGTCCAACGTCAGATAGCAACAATTAACGAGGAACGTGAGGTGATTATATTAACTTTTTTGTGACCACAAAGAAAGCATTGTTGATGGTTCTCTGGCGTGGTAAATTCTCAACTTGTACTGGTTGAATTCTAACAATTACTAACAATGCCGCATGGTCGTATTACGTTAAGATAAACATATGCTCCAAACTTATAATAATGAACACAAAATTTCAATAATAGCAATTAACATTAATGGTAATGTAGTAATTGTCCTAAATTACGCAAGGAAAATTTGTTTTTGAAAGATGACCTTACACGTAGACCCGTATTCTTTGACCTTTGAGTTTGTTAAAAGAAATAACCTATACCTAGGTATATTTATTTTAACTTTATTACACAAATCCAAGTGATTTAATGACGTAAAATGACATCATAATGTAATGACGCACAGGTGGTAAGCTAAATGTTCAATAAATAGTAATTATTTCCAATCTGATGAATAGAGAATACGAATTATGGCTCCCTCGTGCCATGGGCGTTAACTTGAGGCCAAATTTGGGGGTTGGGGCAGAATCGAACATAGAGTTTTTACTTGGGGGACAGAATCGAAAGATTTTCCATCAAATAATAGGAGTGTTTCTCAACCGCCGGGTCTTGGCGTCATTTATACTGGGCCCCGACAGCTTCTCCTGAAGTTTTGGGACTTGCAGAAGAGCTGGCTAACATCTAGATCGCGGTTCATCAGCGATAAAGAGGAATTTATTTCTCGCCAGTGCTGGTGAGATATCAAAGCCAGGAGACTGTCACCCGTGCAGCCTTAAAATTTGAATTACAATTGTGGAACCGTTCTCGAGTTGGGGCCGGAAGAGTTAGGCGACTTGCAGCCAGAGCTGGCAACCACCTGGAAAAATATCATTTAGCTGGCGTGGAAGCTGTGGAAACGTGAAGTCAGTAAAAAGAAAATTACGAGTAAAATTGTTGGGATCAGGGCATAGAAGGTTGAGAACAACCGGCATACAGGTCTAGTTTGCTAAGTGCTACATTTGAAAAATCGTAAAAATTACTTCTAATTTGTTTGTTTCTCAGGTTTCAGAAGGTTAAGAAAAATACTATTAACTTAATAAACCTGAAAATTTTTGGGGCGGCAAGTACCCCCCCTTGCTCCCACCAAGTTACGCAAATGTCTCCCCTCAGTACACGAACCTTCTCTCCATTTTAATCATATTTTAATCTCCAAACGTCGCTCGAAAGTTCATCTCGACTTTCGGCGTGCTTTCGATGTGTTACATGTTGCAGTAATTTTGACATCTAAGCTTCTCACTGATAGTTCATTGTCCTGGTGAACCAGAAAACAAAATCGTATTTTACCAATTAACTAGACAATTTAAGCCATGCGGAAGGAAGGAAAAAAATGTTATTGTCAATCAAACTGGGAACGAGAGACCGATCTCAGTTGCATATTAAGTCGCCGAGTGTGAAGAGAGACGGGGGTGCGGGGGGCAGTAGGGGGCATAAAAAGTGAGCAGCGCCTTCTCAAACCAGAATGGCTGGTACATTTGCATCTTTCGGCGTGCATCTGTAATATCTGCACTGAGCTATTCCTGCGGTTTAAAAGCAATGAAAAACTCTCGAAACTATAAAGTGTCTGGGCTTCAGCTGCCCTCGGGCTGGGGTCGACCTGTTGTTCTCTTTGGTTAGTTTAATCAATTGTTTTTGTGCTTCCCCTTCTGGTTAAGACGTGTGGGTAGGGACGGGTGTGTTTGTGTTGGCCCTGGTGCAAGGAAGAGTAAATTGAATAAGAACATGTACTTTTATTATAGGACAGTGGGATGTTGGATGTCTACACGCCTTCACTGTTCTTACAGGGTTTTATTTACTGCTCTGATCAGTGGCGTGTTTGCAATTCCATTACGGGGGGATGACTTTACTTTTACTGGTGCCAATTATTGTCTCTCTCAGTGTGCATACTCCACGATTTATTTGCAGTTGCGCCTCTGAATAGTCACATTGTAAAGTACTACGTAGAAATGTCATCGCAATATCCATCCTTAAACAGACTCGATCCTGGATCTCCGTCATACTATGCCATCGCTATCTTCTTGTTTGCCAAATAGTAATGTAAAGACAGTGTTTTGTTCAGTTTTTCTTTGAACGGACAGATTTGAGCGTATACATAACCTACTAATTATTTTTGTTTCAGGGCAGTGGCGGCGATTGGGGGGGCATTTGTCCCCCACTTTTTGCCACTTTTGCCCCCACACTATGCAAAACCTTATGTACCAAGGGAGAGTAAACTGTCTTTGCCCCCCACAACTTCTTGCACCTTGCCCCCCTAGTTTTGGAACCCAATCGCCGCCACTGTTTCAGAGTATTGGGGGGGGTACAAGTCCCGTAGGTCCTCTTAAATACAACGATGCGTTTCATGGAAGCTTGAGTTAATAATGTTAACAAAAAAAAAAAAACCTGGAAGAACAACCCGAGTTCTGTCCGGCATATTTCTTTGCATTTTCTTGGTCTGAAACCTATTGAAACTACTACTTATGGGAGTCGCGAAGATTTTTCAACATTGTTGCGTTATGCTTCTTGGAATTCTGATTCAAATTTCTCTTTAAGATGTACACTTTCATTCATACGGTGAGTTTGCTTATCCCTCTGGAAACGTGGACTAGGAAATTGGGGTAAGCTTCCGTGGGTTCTGCGATAGGTGCCATCCCAGCATTTGCTTTGATAGTAGAGGAAAAAACCTTGCTAACCGACTAATATAGGATTTATTTTCTTTAACTCTCAAGCATGTATCAAAGGTATTGCACTGCAACTCCAAGGAAGCAATGAAACATGCAAATAAAGCGCAATGTAGTGCCTGTAAAGCATCCAGTTTTTGATGCATGCACCATTTATAATGGAAATGCATTTATCTTCAGAGCTAATTTTGCTGATAAACTTTAATGCTTCCGTCAGCTTCTTACCAAGAATAAACGTACAATCATTCAAAATAACGAGATATATAAAATTGTATTGTACCTGAAATCGTGTGTGTGTGTGTGTGTGTGTGTGTGTGTGTGTACACTCCTTGAGGAATTTGGAAGGTGCAGGATGTGCCTTTCTCCTCCCCTAAAATCGGCGCCTATGTGTGATGTCAGGGTTCTTGAATGTCAAAGAATGTATTGGAATTATATTAGGATGTACACTGTAGTTATATACTCCTACATATATACGTATATATCCCCTTCCCTGCGGCGACGTTAAAGTTAAGTGCGACCAAAAAATAATATACATATGTATATACAGGGTGTCTCATAAGTAATAGCGCAAACTGACACAGGTGAAAGTACACGATAATAGAATCAAAAAAGTCTCAGTAAACATGGGTCTGCAAACGAGCCGTTTTCGGGATAATCGCGAATGTGTGATTACAAGCCGCCACTGACTTCATTGTTTGTAAACGTCATCCTAGTTGGTGAAATGCTAATAATACAGTAAGAAAAGCGACTCCCACAGTACGATTAAACTGTGTACTGATTGTATCCATCCTGTTTGATTACAACGCCACCTCTCGGAAATCTTCTGTTTTGTAAACAAAGAGCAAACCTCGGACCGCGCAAGGAGTAAAGCACTCAGTGTTTACAAAATGCAATCAATGACGGCTTGTACCAACACATTCGCACACATTATTAGCATTTTACCAACTAGGACGACGTTTACAAACAATGAAGTTAGTGGCGGCTTGTAATCACACATTCGCAATTATATCGAAAACGGCTCGTTTGCAGACCCATGTTTACTGAGACTTTTTTGATTCTATTATCGTGTACTTTCACCTGTGTCAGTTTGCGCTATTACTTTTGAGACACCCTGTATAGATGCAACAGCAAATTCGTGTCATCGTAAATAATGTAAAAAATAACTATAAAGAGACTTGCCGCAATATGAAGCTAAGGAAAATAATCTATATATAGACTCTGCCGGAAATGAACATTCCATATTAGGTAAGGGCAAAGGTTAATGTTCCTCCTGCATACAACCCCATGCCTTGAAGGCACATTTAGGGTATATGAGGGTAGGGTCCCCCACCTCCGCTACATATTTTCGATCTACGACATTTTGGAGGTGATGTGATCAGCACCACGCTCCGGCCGCCTTTACCCTCCAGGGTTGCCCACAGGTACACATTGATTTCAGGCTGTGTGAGCCCCAGAGCCGCTTTATGCAGGGACTAGGCTGGTAAAATTCTGACTTAAGAACATCCAACCCAGGAATCGAACACGGGTCTCCCGCATTGCAGTCAGACACCCTACTAACTACAACACGGCTGTTCTAATTCCATATTGGAAAAAAAAATATTTTTCAGGAACGGACAAAGCATCAATAATGGATTTTTTTATTGCCAATAACCCACATAGACTAATGATAATAGTACGAAAAAGTGGTGTCTATAAAAATGACGCCGCAATACAAGAACCGTTAATTTTGAAATAACATCTATATATAGACGCTCCAAAAAAAGGTCCAATTTTAGAGTCTATATATAGCTCCGCCGCAGTTAATGGGATATTCATATAATAATCTCTCTCTCTCTCTCTCTCTCTCTGGTATCTGACTGTTGATTTGTGAAGCGTCGTTGCCTTGGCTTCTAGAAGTGGTGAAATGCTGCTACTTTGCGTTTCTCAGCTCCTGCACTGTCGCTTGAAGTTGGTCTCCTGTTTGGCCCAAAACTTAATTCGTTCTGGTGGACACATAATTCTAACCTTTTAAAAAGTATTAGCTATTGGAAAGAGTGAAAAATGCAACACATAAAATCGTTTTCCTGATCATTTGTTTACCATGAAACTTTCAAGAACTTTTTCGGTAAAAAGAGTTTTCTTCGAAATAGATTTATTCTCGTACAGGGTAATCAGGGCTGGACCTACAGTTTAAAGTGTCATCAGAAACACTATAAAATATATGCTCATAGAGAATCGAATTTGATAGCCACTCCTTAGGGGGACAGTGTTAGTAACTACAATAGCGGGAAGGCCATCTTTTGTCGCGATTAAAAATTATAAATACAATTTGAACTAGCACCAGCACGAAATTAATTACACATTCCTATAAAGAAAATTGAATAAAAATTGTTATACAAGTATAATGTATCTTAACTTTGCTTAGTTTCTCGGTTGAAGGTAGAGTTCGATTATTTTGGTAGAGTCTAGCTGGTTAGCATTGGCAGGTTCAGAGAGAGTAGCGCTGTCCTCTACTTCCAATGAGCTTCTTGTGATTGAAGCACGTCAACTTAAACACCACCAATCTGCTATTATCGTACCGAAGCCCCATTTTTCAGAAGGATCGCCAACTAGCTTAGCGTAATTAAGCGAAGAGTTTATGAAATGTATCTGGTTGTACCTCAAAATTTTTACCAGATAGTCTCTGGTGAACTGATTGGAGCTAAATTATGACCAATGGTGCGTCTACTCGTAAATAACAATTAATATACATTTATGGTGTTATCTTTGTAAACAATATGGCTATCAATTTAGCGTAATGTTAAGTGTTGTAGTTTACAATTCAGACTAATTTTGTCACACGATTGTCACATGTTTTCTTTTTCTATAGCTATTTTATTATTTTTTAACAGGTGGTGGTGAAAAGAAAATGCGAGGATTCTTGTCGAGATTCGAGATTATATTATTGAAAATGGCACCTTTACTTCAAAACAGCATTGCGTGTAGTTTACATTATTTAGCTAGACCAAGTGCATGTAATTTATGCAAGCATAGGCTGCGTATTGACAAATATGCAGCAGACGACTTCGTCTGAGATGACGGATCTCACCACCGCAGTGTCTGGATTCGAATCCTAGCCTGGGTGCTTTTCGTGGATGTCCATCAGTTTCATCTAATCATCAATCATCGTCGCGATTAGCCTAAAGATGCTCAAAGGCGTTAAAAGCTACAAACGAGGAGGTGAAAAGTCTAGCAATGTCACGGAAGAAGCGAATGATACGATTCTAGAAAAAAGAAAACAAAGTTTAACAAGCCAATGTGAATGAAGAACAGAAAGCTTGTTGGATGGTCACGTAACTATGCCTTCCGCCGCTAATGAGGTTATTAAGCAACTCAAATATAGGATATAAAGTCGCTTAATAATCCTGCTCGAGATAGAAGTTCGAGCGCCATCATCAATGCAAGCAAGTTCTTCCGTTATTATCGCGTTTATCTTCGCGCTCTTCCTCAGCTGCGATTGTTTTTGTTACTGATATTCCTCTTCCTTTATTATTAATGTTCCGTGCGTGGTTTTTGTTGTAGGATACTGACTACCGACTTCATTATCCACAATGGTTCGATTCAAGTTAATATGTTTTTGTGGAACCGAGAGTGTGAATGCATAGAAGCATGTTATGGGCATTAAATGCATCTATTGTACGAGTGTTGCAATTGAATATATTGTAGAGGAAGAAGAAGGCTTTTTGCACATTTAGACATATTTGTAATGTTCTGTTCCATATCTTCTTGTGCAAGGAGCAGCTGCACTAATCTGCTGCTATGAACCTTCCAGGTAGTAATGTTAGTCTAGTTCCCTGCGCACTTTGACCATAGGCGTAGCTAAGGGGTGTGCCGGGTGTGCCTAGGCACACCCTAATGGACTGTTCTATCAAAGATAATTAAAGACAGATATTTATATTTCAATAAGAGAGAAAATAAGCGGCAGTTTGTAAGAAGTTGAAAATGTCATTACTTGGTACCAACGTGTGCATTATCACTGATGAAACGAGTGTCTGTAGTTTTTCGATTTTTTGATGTAATTGGAGAAAGAAGATATTTACTGCATTCTACTCTGTACTACAGCGCTTTTCTTCTATACCTGTCACAAGCTGCACGTGTGTGAGAGAGCTTTCTCCAAGCTTAAACAAGTTACAACTTAATTAAGAGCAACTCAGAAGCAGGATAGATTGGAAGCCCTGCTCTTGCTATTTGTGGAACAGGAAAAAGCTTAGTCTATTGATGTAAATGAAGTTATTGATGAGTTTAAGAACATTGTACCTTTTGACAGACGTCTCTTGTTATAGATAACGTGTATTTTGATGTATTTGTTTGTAACATGTATAAACATTTTGTGTGTGTGTAATTTCCATGCAATTTGATATTTTTCTACTACATATATTGAGAAATTTTCAACACGGTCATTTAGTGAATTTATATTCCTTTACAAACATCAGTTGAGTTAAAGAGCCAAGTGATTGTGTTGCAAAATATGCTATTAAAAAGGTACAAGACATATTTTTTTTCTTTGTGCACACCCAAATATAAAGTTCTAGCTACGCCTATGACTTTGACACACGGTGTAGTGTAGGTGCATCCCAGTGCCAGGCTGGTACGGACAAGTTAGTAACAAGGTGTGTTTCATACAGCGTATATTGATACACTTGTAGGTTTAGTTGTATCGTCTTCTAATATGCTGTATAAATTACCAAACTGCCGGAGTACTACGTGAGATTAGTGTGCAAGGAAATTGCGTTCAACGCTGCATGCAAGAATAGCGGTGTAGATTCAACAAATACTTGTCTGCTGCTTTAAATGTTCATTTGATTGGTCAGTACGCACCACGTGACCACACCGTACACCGCTCCAGAAGTAGTACAAACGGTGCAGACACCAAATACACTTGCGTGAGACCAAATCAACGAGGTAGAAGACTCGATGCTGCGCTTTGTAGTCAACTACAGGGTGGTTCAAAAAGTCACTTAACACCCTCGGTACAAGGCCACTGCAGCGCGCAACATGGAAATGGTGATGACCAATCGTTATCAGGCCAAGGGGGAACCACATTTACGCCATCCGCACGGTCGCCGGACATCAAGATGGCCGCCAACCGCGCGGGTGGCACCAATGTGGTTCCCCCTTGGCCTGATAACGATTGGTCATCATCATTTCCACGTTGCGCGCTGCAGTGACCTTGTACCGGGGGTGTTGAGTGACTTTTTGAGCCACCCTGCAGACACGTGACTGCAAACAGAGTCAAGAGGTGCAGCGATCTGGACGGGGTATGTGAACGGAATATCTGCTTTAAACCTTTGGAGAATGTTTATTTCCCAGACCGCATTGATCTATGTATACTTGTTTAAAAATTTAGAGTACAAGGCGAGATATTTGGACTTTAAAGCACTGCAAAATATACCATTGTCATAATACACCACCAACGTTTCCGAAACTGGTTCTGTCTACATCTTCGGGGTTGATTCCGTGTTGCTTGCTTGTAACTGTGGGCTCCACACCAAGGCTTCTTGATGCTAAGCCTTCTCTACCAAGAGAAAGTAAACTGTCCTCGATCCCCCCCCCCCCTCTTCGTTTTGGCACTCAATCGCCGCTATTGCCTATTGGG
The DNA here is from genome assembly GCF_977018435.1 of Lepisma saccharinum. Taxonomy (NCBI): domain Eukaryota; kingdom Metazoa; phylum Arthropoda; class Insecta; order Zygentoma; family Lepismatidae; genus Lepisma; species Lepisma saccharinum. Next base: position 165,893 of record NW_028143231.1, on the reverse strand, counting down.
TATATTATTGCGAATCATTGCAGTGTACATTTTGCAGTAAGAAATTACTGTTCTTGATAATTGAAACAATGAAACCTATGCTCTGTCCCAGAACTGCAGTCGCTTTCCCCCCTTCACGCAATCCCGTTCCCTTTCACGTGGTGGCGCCATCTCGCGTCACTACTTGCGCAGAGATTTGCTTTCGTTCGCTTGCCCCAGAAATAACTGGGACAGAGTATAGAATATTCCACTTCCGGCGAGGAATATGCTCTTTAGGGTACGTTGTTACTGCGAATCATTGCAGTAAGAAATTAGTTCTTGATATTTGAAACAATTAATAGTAACGTTACACGTTTTGCAAATACCATTCCATGTGTATAATTATTTTTTAAACATCAGTTAATATAGTACATGTGCTAACGAACCTTGCTGTATAGAATGCTTAACTTTAATGTATTTAAATGTATTCTAAAAGATTGTATGACGCTAACTAAATTATTTTCGCTGAAAGGAAAGACAAATTTTTATAGACAGAAGAAAAGTACTCTACTCGCGGGATATTTTAATTTATCTTCATCACAGTAAACAAAAAACTGCGGAGGCATCTAGCGAATTAATCAGAAACGTGTTCCAGCATTGGAATTCGGGCTCTTCATTTTCTACGTATGCAGTAAAAGGAATGAGAGATAAATGGAAGGAAAGGTGAAGGAGAGTAGTAATCCCATATTTCTTTCTTCAAAAAAGAAAGAAGAAAATATTACCTATTACATTAACTCAGATCACAGATGGCGCCATGATGTTAAATCTTGAATGAGGTGCGAAGCTTAGCCTTCTATGAGAAGTGCGATGTTTGTTATACAAAGAAAACACAGTGTATTAGTTTTTCTTATTTTTTTATTAAGGTTACGCTTATGTTACCACAATTGTTTTCATACCTTTCTCTTAACTGTAGTACATACATTAATGTTTTGCCCTGGACGTAATAAATATAATTTTGATGCATCCATACCAGAATCAGAAAAGTAAGATTTGCAATTTATCCCTAAGAATCTACCAGACGAAGTGCATTATTCGATTTTGTCATTCCAGATGGTATCCCAAAGGTATACTGTGGGCTTTGGCTGAATTGCTATAACTGCGAGTATTTTGTTTCAAGATGGTGACAATTGTAACATTTGGTGTTTTTTCTTGTCTCACGTCACCATATTTAAACCCTATGAATTGCTTGGAAAGACTACCTGTGTACTCTGATAAGCTGAAATTAGAATTTAGTCATCATTTTGAGAAACAGCGAGCCATCTTGCATTCAAATTCAAATTCTTAGCGACTCCATATCTGAAAATAATTCGTTTTACATGCTCTTGGTTTCATACTTTTATCATAAAATACATTTTTGTAGCCCAGGCTTGTAGCTAGGACCATGAACTGTTGTGTTGTCGCTGCTGATTTCTTTATATGCAAAAAAAGATGCATAAAATTGAAAATTGAGTGTCAAATGCATGAACCAGGTTATGCATTTTAAAACTTAATCCAAAGGATAAATAGTTCTAGAGTTTTCAAAATTCCAAAATTGAGATTTTTATGTGAGAGGTCACACAACATTAACTTTATGGCTAAAACTTCCCCTTAACTTTTAAATGATTTTTCTTGAACGAAGTCTGTAAAGATCAAACTTTATGAAATTTAAAAGGTAACGAAAAATAGTTCTGTTTAATAATTAATGTATTATTATTATTATATTTATTATTGTTAATATGTCAATTCACGTTTTATCAACGTCCTGAGCCCACCTACACTGTAAAAAGTAGACTGAAGATTTGACGGTTCAAGGCCGTCAATTTTAGCGCTGCCATACAACGACCGTTAAAAAAATGATCGTGACCGTTTTTAAAGTAGTAACGGCCATGAATAGTGGCCTTAATTAATGTAATTTGAATGTTTTAGTTTTAAACAATATAATTTTTGTGTAAAGGAACTGTAATTTATAATCATTATTTATCTTGATGCATTATAAAATATTCAAATTGAAATGAAAAACTGTGTGGACAGTTTTTATAAATAAACAGGTAGGCTGTTAATTTTTAAACGGTAGAATATTGTGAATTGTATATTGTGAATATTGTGTACAAAATGTTCTGGCAACGACCATGCTGTCAAATGTTCGTTGTTTTTCCGTCAATATTGGTTTGCAAAAGTATCACCAGTTTCTTTAAAAGTACAAGAGATCTTTCAATGGGTGCAAGGTTTGGCCATTCTTGGCGCTCGGGGAGAAATTCCGCGTACACCTTACAGCAACAGAAAGCTTTTAACATGAAACCGCTCCTTACAAGAAGCAGTGAGAGCGTTCCCTTTCATCCTCCAATTGAGTATGCAAAAGATTTGACATTCTGTCCTTGTTTAATCTTTATTGCCCTTTACGTGCAAGGATTTTCCCAATGTCCGTACACTTGTATGGTGTTTTCCCAAAGCACCACTCGAGGAACAGTTCAGCTTGCACGAACACATCTTTCCTGTTAAGGGCCATTTTTACGACCGAAATGTATGCTGTCAGTCTTTAATCAATCTCTACAACGAGCATAAGATCCCACAGTTTACGAGAATAGCATAATATGCTGGATTATTGTAATCCAAGGGCACATTCTATTATTGGAGTTTACCATACTAAGTCGCGCATCTGTGTTATTTTACTGCTCAGTAAGAAATCTGGACAGAAGGCCCAAAACGAATGGTCTCGCACGTCTCGTCTTTTTTTAGAGGTAAAAGTTCCTCGTTCTTATGAATTCAGGTCCAGATTTAGTTGGTCCGTAAAACAAATGCCACTCCTTAATCGTGTGGATTTATGGACCCAAATTTGAAATTCGTACGAGTCTAACTTGTTAGGAAACGTAATAAAATTGCGACATTGGTTGGTTTGCTTTTAGTATCTTGTAAGGATCGTGAGAAACTGGAACATCGAACCATCGAATTACCAATAAAAGAAAGGAAGGCGTAAGGGGAATCACAAAATTGAATACTTATCTTAACGGAGCCAACAATGCAATGCAATCGAATTTAAAACCATAGAGCCATGACAAAGAAGAAATACTACATTTCGATTATGAATTTAGTATTTTTATTCCGTTACCTGTTCACTTAGAGAGATTAAAATAATAAAGACACACATTCAGAGATGTCTGGGTAAGGTTTGTTAATAGATATCTACACGTTTTACAATAATTTTCATCTCCTGTTTTCATGATCCAGAGGAAAATGTCGACTTATTCAATGTCAGAAGATATTATTTTACCTATCCTCTGCAAAGAAAGAAAATAGAAAAGAAAAAAAGTTCTGTTACTTGTAACTAACTAACTAACTCTCAAGTCTTCTTAAACCCAAAGGTTTATTGATGCAGCAACACAAGCCTTCCATCTGTCGCTACCCTGGACAAGATCAATCCAATCTTTTCCATCCTTACCGATTAACTTTAGATCCATCTCATTGTTATCCCTCCACCTTCGTCATAGCCTTTCTACATTTCTCTTACCATCAGGTTTCCAAACAAGAATCCTGTAAACTCTTCTTTCCTCTCCCATTCGTGCTTCCTAGATCTTCTTGATTTATCGTAATTATTCTAATATTATCTGGATATGAATACAAATTATGCAGTTTCAAATGATGTAACCTTGTGTCGTGTTACTTGCATGTCGAAAATTTAATTTTGTGTTAAAATTACATTCGTAATTCTGTTTGAAAGTATACTAAGCAATAAGGTATATTTGCCAGTTCGTACTTTGTAACTGAACTTTATTTCTGTTATTAAAAATTAAATTTACAAAATTTCTGCTTTTTTGTAACTTGGACAATGCCAATTTCTAAAGAATCGGAATCTACTGTATTTGTCCAGATTAACAAAATTTAAGAAAGCATACATTTTTGTAACCCTTTGTGATAAACTACAAATTCAGACCGTTATTTCTTCGAAATGGTGTGATTTCAAATTATCCTCTGTGAACAACTTAACCAACGCTTTTTTTTAAAAAAATGCAACATGTTCAAAGTGCTGCAAGGAGGGTAGACATCTCATATGTACAGGGTCTGTATTTTAAGTAATGAGAATAAATCCAGAAAACAAAATTTATTACAGATATCGCTACAAACCTTTAGTAGTCTTCAAAGTATGCCCCTTGAGCATCAACACACTTCTGCAGACGAGTTTTCCACGCGTCGTACGCTCCCTGTAAGCCAGCAACTGGAACAGCCTTCAGAGCACGCGTGCAAGCCACTTTGACCGCATCCAGGGTTCCGTGGTGGTGTCCTTTGAGGGCTGTTTACACTCTGGGAAAGAGGAAAAAATCTGCAGGGGCAAGGTCGGGGCTGTAGGGAGGCTGAGGAATCGTTGTGATGCGATTTCGTCAGGAACTCTCTAACCACGAAGCAAGTGTGACATAGCGCATTGTCATGATGGAGCTTCCAATCGACGGCAATTTCTGGTCGCACTCGGTTGACCCGTCTCTTCAACCTTTTTAACACCCCCACGTAGAAGGAGCCAATGACTGTCTGTCCTGCAGGCACAAATTCCACGTGGACCACACCTTTCTTGTCGAAAACACAATCAGCAATGCTTTGATTCTGGACTTGGACATCCGCGCCTTTTTTGTTCGAGGCGACTGCGGAGTGTGCCATGCGGTGCTCTGCCGTTTTGTTTCGGTGATAAACTGTGATAAATTGTGATAAACTGTCACTGCCGTACGCGTGCCGAATCATTTCCAGCGTTGCTGCACCAGATTTTCCAAGGCGCACACAAAATTTGGTCGCGTACCGCTGTTCCATGCTTTGCTGCATTTTGCTCTTGCACACACTACTTTGTAGACGTCCACGCCACGCGTGATCATGCCTCAACGGACGCCAGCAGGCAACTGCCGCTTGGAGCGCTTTCAAGGTCACACCCCCCACTACCGACTCCAACCGGTCCCAGGGCGCTCTGACGTCTAGTCGCGGCAGAAAAAAAATATTCTCATTACTTAAAATACAGACCCTGTAGTGATAGGGTAGCATTGATCACACACAGGAGAAAGCAGCATATTTTTTACTGTGCACTGTGTCTACTACAGTTATTGATGAAAATTAATTTTCCTATGTTAAAGCTATGTAGATAAAAATATACTTATTGCTTTCTGGTAACTATTTCTGTTAGAAAGTTAGTTTCATTTAAGAGTGAGAATAATATTTCATTTTCTTTTTATTTTAGTCAGTGGCGATCTCAATAGGAACTAAATAGGTCCGTCATCTATTTGGAGGCATACAGTCGCGTAAGTATACTTTTAACCTCTTATATAGATCCACCAAGACATTTGAGACCCTGGGGCGGGAGCAGTGGCGCTAGTGTCGCTAGTTAACGTTACGGGGAAACCTGTAGTTCGCATATTTTCCGAGGTTTCAGAAAGCTTGGTGGATCTATAATACTGTTATATTGTTAATTGTGTGTAGAGATACTAACGAATGTGTAATAGGTTCCAACTCCATGACAGTGAACGTATACTTCAATACTCTAAAATTGTTATTTTTTTCGATACTACATATTTGTATTAGTTTTGAAATCACAACTTCGAGCTCATAAGTAATCGATCAATCTGAAAGGAATATCATAGTCAAAATTTCACTATAGATGGCCGGCACAGACTTGCCGCTGTATATCTGTCCATTGAAGAAACTTCGTGAAATTGCTGCGTGATGAAAAGTGCAGTCAGAACCAGACCGGAAATGCTGTGTATTGATTTCAAACTATTCGTACATACACGAGAAACCACTGTATCCTGTGGTAACGACATGTTACAAACTCTCATTTTTTACGAAGAGGGGGAAGATGTGTAACTTCTCGAGTTCTGTTCGCCCGGGTTACGTGCCCAGATATTATGTAAACTCGTCGATCCTCTCTAATAATATTGATCTCGTTGAATTGCGTAATGGCAACAAAACTCTTCAAAAGTTGTAACTGTCTGCTAATAATGTTATTTACTTGCATTCATATAACTTTGTTATTGTAAGTTATCCAATTTCAGAGACATCAAAAGCGGGTGTGATGGTTGAATATATTCATCCTGCTTTCCCCAGATGACACTAATTAGCATTTTCAGTCAACGAAAGCATTGATTCATGTCATAGCCGGGAAATGGATTTCTTCAAATTTACAGGAGAAAGTACTTACGGAATTGAGTTTCTGTGTAATTTCGGAAGATCGTAGAAGTGTTTTCTCGCATTTTTCAATGTATTTGGCCGCTAAATCATGTATTTTTCTATAATAATGTCCGTCCGATGCACGAAAGCTGTTGCTTGCATTTCCATCCATGTACTTGAACCGGATGTTGCGAGCATCTGATGACGTTATCCCCGGTAAATGGTTTCAAACACACAATTTTTTCACTATATTGCTCAACCTAAAGCTTACCGTTATGGTGCGTCGGTCTGTCGTGAATGTTTTTTGGGGCTAATCGTGGATGGTTATACGATCCAGAATGGTTTTTGGGGCTATGCGTGAATGGTTTTTGCGTAAATAGTTTTTGGGACTATTTGTGGATCGTCATACTATCCCGAATGGTTTTTGGGGCTATGCGTGAATGGTTTTTGGAGCTATGCGGGAATGGTTTTCGGGGCTATGCGGGAATTTTTTTGTTAAGAAGCTTGAAACACTGCTTTGGCGTTTGAAACACAGCATATCGACAACGCTAGTCAAGATTTGCCCGCCATTTTGCGTGTTCAGGAAGCGAGAAAAGAACGAACAATATTACTCGATATGGCGAAAAAAAAGCGAAATCCCTTGTTAAACAATCTTTTGAAATGCAGAATAGGTAAGTACGAATGTCAACAATTACAGAATAAACGAGTTATACACATTTCCCGGCTTTGATAGTTTTACCCAAATTAATATTACACACGTATTTTACATTAGTAAACAATAACTCGTGTGAACATATAATATTGTACAATGTGTCTACATTTACGCCGTTTGTACATGTTATATAATAAGACGGTAAGTCTCTCAGCAAGATTTTGACTAATCATAGTTAAAATAATGAATTTATTTTATTGTTATGATATTTGTGTGACATCTGAAATTGGGACAACCTCCGGATAACTGGCAACATTTTACAAAATGAACGGAGTTTACGTAGTATCTGGACAAGTAGCCCGGGTGACACTCTAGAAATTTTGTATCCTCCCAGATAGACTTCGAGGGGGAAGGGGTCGTGAATTCATTCCGATGCCTAGACAAGTGTTGGTTGAGTTGAGTTGAGTTGATGTTTTAAGTCCACTTTATGCACATTAAGGCTAATCGAGCCTGGTTTAAAGTGGGATCCGAACCACTACGTGCCTCCACCGGGTATCAAACCCGACATCCCTTGATTACAAGGCGACGACGAGACAAGTGGCGGGCATTTTCACTATATTTCTTCTAAAACAATTAGTCTTTCAGGGTGAGCTCATCGTGGCCGCGGTGGCTCAGTCGGTAACGCGTCTGACTACCATGCTAAAGGTCCCGGGTTCAAATCCGGGCACTTTTCTAACGTTGGAAGCGGCCCCGGCGCCCACTCAGCATCGAATGCCATGGGTACCTGGGGGTAAAGGCGGTCAGGGGCGTGATGCTGATCACATCACCCCCACTCACGACTGGATCAAGAAAGTGTGGGGCGTTACCCCCTATACGCCTTCATTGCGTGGTGCTAAGCATAGGGGAACACTTTACATTTTTTTTTACCAAGGTGAGCTCATCATCATGGACTAAAAGCATACCATATTTAGACTCGAGATCGAAAACGTTCGTGTCTTTGTTAGAAGCTGATGGAGTATAGGCGAACTCAGTACAAGAAAGGACAAAACACTGGATAAAACATCAACAGAATGCAATAAGATCTGGCTGTGGTATCAGGCGTCAGAGCCTCAGTAGCCTGCAAGCTATTTACAAGTTGCAAGAGAGATTTTATCGGTTCAAACAACAGCTTACTAGAAGGATGTGTGCTCAACCCCTACACCATCATCTTCTTTTAGGGCATTTTGTAGCCTCATGTTAATGCGTTTCCGGTATGGCACTAAGTGTCAGTGAATCCTTTAACATAAATACCGTCAGCAAAGATTAAGCCAAAGATGCGAACGGGAAATGTGAATCTGGACCTTATTCCCGGCTTGTATAATGATTTGGATTGTTTCACTGGTTGCTCCAGGGCACACTATTTGCCTGTAAGCAATGTGTGAATCAGAAGTTCTATCTTGGATGTGCTCAGGAAATTCGTAAATGGGCAATATAACTCCCTACAGTGAGCAAGATGGATACCTCTTTGATGTTAGTGCTGTAAAATTGGCGTATCCAACAGATACCCACGAATATCTAGTAGACATGCACTGGACGACTCTTAGATATCTATCTGTACGTTCAGCAGATATTCATTGGATATCCATCACGGGTATCCTATAGTTATTTTTTACATCAATGTATGTTGTTTTGTACATGATGTAGATGAGAAATTGACATTTTGTGAATGAGAACTGCATCTTATCTAGACATCTAATAGATAGACATGGACAAGAAAATGGGTGTCCATTTCTGGAAGAGCTGTGGACACGTGTGCAATATCTAGAATTTAACAAGTTATAGATTTATTTACGCATTTGAAACATGTCCCGTGGATATCCAGAAACTAAATACTCAATAGATATACATAATATCTATTGATGTGAACTGGACATTGTGCTGATTAAGTGGATATTCGTTGGAGACTTCGGACTATGTCTTCTTTTCTTAAAACTCTGTCCTATTTTCACACTTTCCCTTGCACTTGACCTTTTTTTATTTTGAGAAAAATTAGCCGAAAAGTGTGGGGACGCTAAGACGCTATGATCACGAATGTGCGAAACATTACTTTGAAATAAAAACAGTTTAATGTTCATTTTCCTGGGAAAAAAACATTTTAACATTTTGATAACTGTTGTCATCGGTAAATTGTGCACAAACGTATGGCTACTTATTGTCATATTAGTTACAATAGGAATCTATCAACACAAAGTAGAAACTGAACTTAAGTGAAAACTAATAATTTACTTTTTGACATTGGTGCGACCATACACTCAGAGAACTAAATGCATCACATCGATTGATGCACCAAAATGCATCGACTGATCCACTAAAGTGTGTCTTATGGCTTCTTCAAAGAATCAGATTCACATTTGATGCATTTGGGTGCATTTTTCTATGTCGTGAAAGGAACACCAAAGTGCATCATTTGATTCAAGTGAGGATTTCTTTCAGTCGAGATGCACTTCAATGCATCAGTTGATGTTCCCTGATGCACCTTCCTGTATCTTTTTGGATGATGCACTTGAACGTTTGGTCTGAGCTACAGAGTTTATGTAGCTCAGACGAAACGTTTAAGTGCATCATCAAAGGAGATGCATTCTGGGGCATCAAAACTCATCAACTGATGCATTGAAGTGCATCTCGACTGAAAGAAATACTCACTTGAATCAAATGATGACTTTGGTGTTTCTTTCAAGACATACAAAAATGCACCCAAATGCATCAAATGTGAATCTGATTCTTTGAAGAAGCCATAAGACACACTTTAGTGGATCAGTCGATGCATTTTGGTGCATCAATCGATATGATGTATTTAGTTTTCTGTGTGTATGAGAGACCTCTCGAGTTTACCACCGTAAGAGATTGAAGCAGCAGAGCTCCTAGAGTAGGGAAAACAAAATGCACAACCGAGAACCGGTTGCGAATATAAATCATCACACACCCTTTCTCGAAATTAATTAATTCCCTTTGAACATCGTTCCTTCCCTTGCTTACTCAGCTTGCATATCCTCCCATAATGTACGGTTCATTTTGCAAATTGTGGAGAAAGCCTGCACCCCCACCCCCGTCTCTTAACGCCAGAAATATCCGCGGCGACCTCGGCCATTTCAAATAGCAACCACCTCCCTCGGAAATGCCTCCCCTGATGAGACGCTGTCATTTATTTAGATCACGTCGTCACGCAGGAAAATGAGTAATTTGTTGTGGACACCAACGCACACGCACGAATTTTCTCTGGAGTTTCTGTTTTGTAAGGTATTACCGACTTGTGTCAACAGGATCGATCACACGGCTCATTTTAATTGCCTTTGCGCTGGTGAAAAAATGTTTTTGTAGCTATAGTTTTTCGAAGCAGTGAACAAATCCAGCAAGAAACCATGTTAATTACTCTAATGAGCAAGTTTTGAACCTTTCCTGGAGACGAATAATGAATACATTTTCTCGGGCTTTCGACCAGGTGAGTTCTGGAAGGATTTCCAAGCTTTCGAGAGCTAACGTTACTCTCATCTTCAGTATAGAAGTGAATGAAATGCAAAGAAAATCTTCTACCCTGAAGATGAGAGTGACGTTAGCTCTTGAAAGCTTGGAAATCCTTCCAGAACTCACCTGGTCGAAAACCCCAGAGAATCTATCCTACAGTAATGATTGTTTAGAAATATGCATAATAGATGGCTCTCCATGAAGCACATGCCTCCACTAACTTTAAATCTCTGTCGTGGCAAATGGGCAAGTTTGTAAATCCAGACAGTTTATGGATACATGTTAATTCTTCTCTAGCGCACTAGAATTATTACGCAAACACAAGAGCGAAAGCAAAAACTGATCACATAATTCAAACAATTACGAAAGTAAATGTGACGCTAATAATAATAATATTGCATAGTTCTTATGAAAATTTAAGTAATTATCTGCAGTGATTGTTGGTAAGATCAGTGATCGGTTAGTTCGTATGAACTTTCCAGCCTGATCATTACCTGTGGGTAATTAGAGATCGGTTAGTTCATTGAACTCTCCAGCCTAATTATTGCCTATTTTTGTGGGAGCAGGAAAAGGTTTATTATCCATGAAAATTTAAGTTAAAGCTTTTAAAGGTAAAAGAAGTACTGAATGGGTGCGAACATTTCCATGAGTTCTTAATCTTGCATTATTTGAATCGGTCACACGAAACATGTTGTAACCAACAGTTTTGCCGACAGGGACGTAAAATTGGAGAAAAATTTAATTTGGCTTCGAGAATATAGTAGTGACACGTTTTATGAACAGATGGAAGAGTTTTATGCACCGTGGAACTTCATGTTTAAGAAAAAAAAGAGTAGCAACAGGGCTCATTGTTTTGCTCTTTCTGGAGAATTTCCTTTTTCACGGATACAACGTTGTTTGTGCGACTGATTCTTGATAGAAGCAGTACTATGGCAATGTGAATGTACAATGATACTTTTATTTAATTACCGGAACGCTTTAAATTTAAATCTAGTAATCGAAAGATCTTCATTATTAGCGTAGGTGGGAGACCATCCACTTCAACTATGTGCTAGGGTGTTTTAAGAGGCTGCTGCGACACTAAGAGTTTCCATTGCCTATCGGTTCTCATTTTGTATATAATCCCTTATGCTCCCTTATTTTCCTAATAACGATGTAACCGCCGATAGTGTAATTAATACAAAACACTGGAAAGTATCATAATGGAGATGTAAAAAAATATTATGAAATGTTTTGATAGCAGTCACTAATTAATTTTTGAGAATTATTTCAGTGCATAATGATGAAATATGTTTTGTTAAGCGTGCGGACTTTATTTGTAAATCATAACAAAGCAGATTATTGGGTGGGCTCGAGCCCCACGGGCCCATATAAGTTGGCGCTACTGATTAAAGATGAGATTCAATTGATCCAAATAAAGTTCATAGTTTTAGTTTGTTCTTAAATCCACTTTGTGCGCAGAAAGGCTAATCGGGACTTAACCACTATGTACCTACACCGGGTATTGACCCTTTGATTACAAGGCGACGATGTGACCAGGACCACTGCGCCATCAGGGAAGAGACACATGAAGTCAAGCTATTGCATAAAACTTACTACTGGAGAACTAAAAAATAACATTTGCAGACAAGTGAAAGCGCACTGGTATGATCAGATGTTATTAGGACCGTCACGCATTGATATTCCATGTTATGTTGAGATTATATAGCAAGCTATTTCAATTATCCTCTAAAATCAACCAAAAAGTTAAACTTTCCTTAACAGGAAAGTAGTCCTTACGAACGTTTTGCGTTGTGATCAGTTTTTTCAGCGCAGGAGTATGCACTTAGATACTCATTGGGACGGCTAGCCGACCTTGTATAATGATGCTACGTGACGTAACCGGACTCCTCCTTCATAATATCTTAAATAGGACCGCGCGGTCATATACTATGAAAAACTAACATTAGCGGGAAAAGGAAGGGCTTCCAAAACTAACACAGCAAAGCAGTGGGCTTGAAGTTATGATAGTGGTCTGGAAAAACAGCAATCCAACATGCATTAGTGAAGTTATTTTATACCTGGACACATCAAGGACTGTTTGCTTGGTAAAGTTATAGGGCATTCTGCGAACTGTATTTATGGTTTAGTTCTCTAAACCCTTCCTAAACAACTTTCATTGGGATTTTCAATTCAACCCACGTATTCTACTATTTATCCTAACCATCACTGAGAGCAGTTAATGATATTTATAGAACGATTTTTAAGTTCTTGGAATTCGAATCGGGAAGCAAGTTCACGTATTTTTGCAAGTCAAACAACGGCTGGAAACTTTTTATGACGAGAGCAGATGGCCTGACATCTGGTGGCAGATTTAGCAAAGCAGGCAGTGGACAAGCCACCTTAAACCCATTCCACAGAATATTCTCGTACCACTGCAAGGTCTTTGGAAGGCTGTCACATGAACCAATCACGTAGCTAGTCCTCCTGCTCCGTACGCTGGCGTACGAGAGAGCATTTGCGCGCGTGCTGTAGAGATCCAAGCTTTCCCTCCAGATAGACAGCAAAGAATATAGAGTCCTTTACGCCGAACCTGCCCGGCGTCCGGCCAGGAAAGGCATTGAAAAAAGTCCAGAACGAGTGTTGTTAGTGGAGCGTTGCAAGCGGATCGCGAAAAATAGCTATTATAATGCCATGAAGGTCAAACATATATGAAATTAGTCAAGTTCAAATTTATATTTACATCATTTACGCATTTTTGAAATTGAAAGCTGGGAACGCCGGGCGTACGGGCGTACTATAACGCTACGCCACTGACAAACACCAAGTTACCCGTTGAATCTATATAACGTGCAGACATTCCTCTCTCTCCGTTAAATAAATTATAAGAATGTCTTTGGGCATTTGGATATTGCACAATTTTCACATCTGTAGCATACACATATTGTATATATAAGTAGATTCTTTCTCCTTGTGGTCTCTTAAATGTTTATAAAATTTTGCAAATATTTCATTACCACCCCTAAGTAGCAGTTCCACTTATCGCAAGGATTGTTAGCTTCAGTTCGTGTCCTGCATTTCTCAATATTTCAATAGAAGCGGATTGACATTACGTAATGTTATTTATTTATTTTTCGATCAAAATCAGTTCTTTCTTCTGAGAGGAAATTGAGGAGATCATTACAAAATAAATATCGAGTTGCGGTGTACTGTGTATTGAGTACTCTGGAAAAAATGAGCATTCTGGAAAACTCAGAGAACAGAATGGAACATATTACTTCAAAATTGATTATTACGTTTTATAAGGTAAGAAATAAATTCATCCCTGGCAGGTATGCACATTTATTTCGTTGCTCGAGATGCTTCAGTCTGTTGATGACAAAACCGCAGCTATTAGGGTTTGGGGGGCTGAAAGGCAGTCGCACCGAGCGCAAGCAACAAGTTTATTGTGTTCCTTGAAAAAGAGTTTTTGTGCATAATTGTTCATAATAATGTCGTATACAAGATACCAAGTAACGACTAATGATAACATGCCTAGACGAGTTTGAAAATTTGGGAAAAGTGATATGAAGTATTAAGAGACACAAATATATTCTCAGTATTAAATAATAATGTTATTATATTATTCGTGCGTTTTATTTCAAGTACACAGCCGACCTTCGTGGCGGAGTGGTAATGACACCGTGCTACGACGCCAGAGGTCTCGGGTTCGAATCAAGTCTTGCCTTGGGTGTTTTCTGTGAGTGTCCCTTCACCAATTTCATCATATCATCACTCATTCTCATCTTCGTGATTAGCCAAAAGTGGCAGAAAAGCGAAGTAAAGTAAACAAAATAAATCAATAAAGCACGTATTTTTTGTAATATTCTCTTTAGAAATATAATTGACGGTATTCTCTAACCCATAATAATTACTCTCAATAGACTACACACAGAAACACATTGTAAATTACCCAGAGAAAAGGGAAGGAAATAATAACAATTGCACATTTGTTTTGTAAGGGAACGAAAAGATCTGTTGTTGCAGTGGATGCTTTGTAGTTTAATTCACGAGAATGACATTTGAATCAAGCACGGCTCATCCCTGTCACCCAAATCATTTTATCCCCTCATATGAACTGCAAAAATCATCAGTATTTATGTCATTCCGTACTGCTGTATACAGAATGGAAAACATTCTTACGTAGATAGTGATATGTGTAGCATTGTTATTATCTAGTAAAAAATATTAAATTTTACATACATACTAGTACTATTTAAATGCACATTTGATTTTTGAACAACTTACGATACGAAATGTAATCATTACATTCACATGTAAGGGTATTGACAAGGGTTAGGCGTCAGGACACCTCTAGGCTGAACCTCTCCCGCTTAATAAAGACAATTCATTATTATTATTATTATTATTATATTATATGAGGAAATAATATTAACACTAATTATTAAACTAAGGAAAGCATAAATACTATTCTCCAATGCGCCAATGTGACCGCCCATGCTTATTAACAAGATGTTGTTTTTCTACCGTCTTCTGCCGTGCACGCCAGTGTAAAAATTCTGCTGAAATAGGATCCAACGAGTATGTGGTTCTACGCGTTCTGCCAGACCGAATGACGTCATGTCGTAATCAGCTAATAACGGCAATGGAATAAGGAGACTTGTGCTTCGCTATGTAGAGTTTGCGAAGTTGCATCCGGGGCCCACCTCCATTTTTTTTTCTCTCCATGGTTGGGTTCAGAGACTATTTTTCATGTACTGACAACATGAACAGTACACGAGATTCAAAACAACCAAACGTAATTTATTCATTTACAACATTGACGGCGATTAGGTGAAACCCACATTTTTTGTCACTTCTATCGCCCATTATGTTCTTAATTCTAAGCCTTGTCTACGAAGAAATAGAAAACTGTCCTTCACCCTCCCTCACTTTTACCACCAAATCGCCGCTACTGATTTACAATGTATGAGGAATGTATATTCTACATACATAAAGGTAACACAACTAAGGAATAAAGTGTGTGTTAGTGGGAGAGTTCAATTTCGTAGTTTATAATGCACCTCCCCCCCCCAATCTACCATAGTTCCTTTGAACTTTTGTCGACTTGATAATACTTAATTTTGTAAAAAGCATAATATTATTTAATAACGATAAGAGTATTAGGGGGACAACTGCCCCTTCTTATCCCCCATCGTGAGTATGTCTATGTCTATGTAAATTAAAGTAATTAAAAATAAATGCTTGGAAATTATTTACGTGGGTAATTAATTGAAATTATTTAATTACAAATTCATAGCATTGTCTAAGATTGTATGCAGTCATATTCTTTTACTTGCTATGTGTCAGGAAACAAATTAATTATGTATGTCTACTTTAATAAACAAGAGAACAAACAAAAAGAAAAAGCAACATTACTGGTCAATTACAAAATAATAATAATAATAATAATAATAATAATAATAATAATAATAATAATAATAATAAACGATCGTACAGAACCGAGACCGAGATCAATGTTCAGAAATCAAGAACGAGGCGAGACGAGACTTCCGAAAACTTTTCTAATCTCCACGATTTCAAGTCGGTATACAACAGCAATAGATAGTCGATGCTCGTTCTCTCATTCTGGGCAGACCTTGCCCAGAGCTCCAGACATGCAGGCGTCACTCATTCAACCCCACCACTGCACTGCTTCTTTCCCGCTGGGGCTGTTTGTACAACTGCCACATGTCTGTTGAACGAAGGCAATGCGATAAAAACTTTTACTGTAAATTGAGCAGTGATGACTTACGTAAGTATCAGTGCTCTCCTGGTTTTCTCTATACTTTCAAATATAGCCGGCCTCCGTGGCGGAGTGGTTAGAACATCGCGATACGACGCCAGGAGTTCCAGGTCTGGCCTGGGAATGGATATTTGTGTGTATTAATTCATCAATTTCTACATATCGTCACTCATCCCCATCTTCGCAAATTATCCAAAAGTGACAAGAAACTAAGTATAATAAAGCAAATCAATCAATCAATCTACTTTCAAATAATCGCTTCCAAAGAGGAATCTCTCTACTCTGACAGGAATACCTACGTAAATGCTATCAATTTTGTCTTGGAAAGCTATTAGATTAAATAACGTCATTGTAACAAAACATCGAACACATACTGTAAGTCAAGTCTTGTCAGATTCTGAATTACAATAAGAAGAAAATTTTCACTAAGTCTATTTTTTTGAAAACGATAACAAGTTTAATGTAATTCGTTGCAAATACTTTCACAGGGCATCGCATCTACTCTTTTTTTTCTTTCTGGCTATCCCGCAATTTTCTTTTGTTCCGCGCGTTCTTCCTTCAGCGTCTGAGGTATCCAACCTGCTTGCCCCTTGACCGCTCTCAGTGAGTCCTGTCATGTAATCTAAAATATGTTTCCAGCTATCTGACGTTCCTTTTTTTACCAAATGTTGGAAGAGAGGGATAGATGAAAATATAACGTAATACGTTTCTGTATAATTTACGCAATATATGTAATACATATTACACTTAAAATTTGCATAATATATAAATTTTTGCATAGAAGTATCGAATATTTCGATTTCTAATGTGAGATTGGCTTGCATGATACCTACCGATTTCTCTCAAAATTTTCTACGGGACGAGCACTAATAACAAATGTTTGATATTATCAGATAAAACAGGATTTAAAGGATGAAATTTTAAATCTGGATGATAATAAATTTGTATAATTCAAAAAAATAAAAATATTTGTTTTTAATTCTATATTTTATATCCAAATTGACCATATGATTTATGTTTCACATACAACCTAAATGTTTCAATTGAAAGTGGATTGCGATGCATCGTGAATGATGGTGGTGGATTTTCAATTTCTTTGCACCCAAAACCAGTCGGCGTGGTTGCAATTCTGTGATCTGTAACTGCATATTTCATCCAGTGATTGCAATTGTCTCCAGATTTGCCTTAATGCCAATTATCACGTTTCTTTGTGAACAGTGAGACATTATTATTCTCAGGAAGACGGTGGAAAAATATATTGGAGGTTATTCTGCGCTTAAAATGCAGATGGAACGGGCAAAGCTTGCTGGCTTGTTTTAGAAGACATCACTATTCAATACGCTTCTTTCTATCTCACCCCTCCCCCAACTTGAATAACAGTATTTCATTAACTTTAGGGGATATTTCGTACCGAAATGACAAACAAGACGCTACATGCCGCCTGAATTCTGAGGGACTTTTAGCTTGAAATCGAACCTTCAGATGAAAATGAACTATTGTACGTAACGACTAAAAGTTTTATTTGTTTGTCAGTATTCTCTGTGTTTACACAATGGTCTTCTCTTGCAAGTTAACGTGAGTGTAATAGAGCGAAAAGTCTCCGCGCAACTTCTTTTTCTTCCTTTCAGCTCGGGCCATAAAGAAGCATGGTCCACTCTCCCCCTCCCCTCCACGCGGGAGTGCGGTGCACAAGAGTCGCGGGTCTGGACAGGTTCCTTTTTTCCTTGTGGTTCCACTCTAAAGCTCTCTTGTCATAGGACTTTGTCGGTTTCGATTTCATATCGAAGATAAAAAAAGGATTTCAGCTCAATGAAGTCCAACCTCAAAGTACCAATCAATTTATTTATTGCTTTTTAAAAAAAAATATGAACACATCTCTCCAAATAGATGTCCAGGAGTTATCTTGGAACCAAAGTCTAAATTTGAGACATTTCATGCTAAAAAAATATTTATTCTTTTGTATGTGTTCCATTATTTATAAAGCAGTGAAAAAGCTTGCAGTTCCTTTACGGAATTGCAACAACAATTTAAATTCCCTGCGTCTTGACACAAACTCAAAATAAAAATCTAGAGTTGTTTGTCAATACATATATGTGAGGTATGGTTTTCTGCACTAGCGCAACCACACACAGGGGGGGAAGGGGGGCATTGCAACCCCCACCCCCCGATCTTGGTCGGAAATGAGTTCTAGGGGAGGAGAAACATTGAGGGCCAAGTGTCCTGCAGGGGGCAATTACCGCCCAGAACTTCAAATTTTATGCAAATAAATAGACTTTTAGTAAAATTTTCTTGCTCGCTTCGCTTGCAACACATGATTTTCTTAATCTTATCAAGTTCAAAACCATAGCTAGAGGACGGCGGGAGACGTTCCTGGGCGCCGAACGATCTAAATTAAAAGAAGTTGTAAAATTGATTGATTGATTTGTGTTTTTTAAAGTCTACTTTATGCACAGAAAGGCTAATTGAGACTGGGCCTATAGCTTAAAGTTGGTTTCGAACCACTGTGTGCCTCCACCAGGTATCGAACCGGGACCCTTTGATTACAAGAAGATGGCAATACCACTCCACCATCGGGGTATATAATTGGGTTGTTTTCAAAATAATATAATGCAGTCCAATTGAAAATTGATTTTAATGATCAAACTTTATTCCGGTATTAATACAGTATTGGCCCTCTGAACAATGCAATAACAATGACAAATATATAGTATCAGGTGAGACAGAATCAAAAAGTAAACAAAAATTCTCACTTTTTTGAAACAAAATCTAC
Organism: Lepisma saccharinum; assembly: GCF_977018435.1. Taxonomy (NCBI): domain Eukaryota; kingdom Metazoa; phylum Arthropoda; class Insecta; order Zygentoma; family Lepismatidae; genus Lepisma; species Lepisma saccharinum. The sequence continues at coordinate 147,074 of NW_028143231.1, read as the reverse complement.
ATATTTGGAAACTATATTGGCATAATTATGTGGGTAGGTCTAAGTTTCATTTACTACACTGTCAAAAACATATAAACAAAACTGTTTGTTGGGTTATTTGTCAGTATGTGATAAACGATCTCCTTCGGTCAACTGGCAAAGAAATTCCATTCCATAAGAGTCAAGCTAAATAATGTTTCTGAGAATACTATTATATATTTCCAAACAAGTATATTTCGTTAAAGTGGGCTGAGAAGAATTTAAACTCTTTTTATTGCAGAGTATAAATGCTTACCGCAAAAGCAACTCCAAAAATCAATGACAGTAAAATGTATGGCGAGATAGCACATGAAGAGCATCAAGGTTGTTGCCTCCTTGATGGTTACTATTGTTGCTTGGATTGTCCATAGCACCTTCATGTCATTCGTTTATTTTACCTTAATCTTATCAGTTGTGAATTTATCTGCTGCCTCTTCAATCGCTTCCGTTCATGGCACTTGCCTTTCATTTAATCATAAACATTTTCTTCCTTTTTCTCTGCCTACTTCTGCATTGACATTAATCCTCTGTCTTAGCCATTATACTCCAGAAACATTACAGATTAAACTAAAAATGAGTTAGCAATATGCAGATAATAAGCTAGCATTATGATACCTCACAATTACCACTTGGAGCAATTCCCAGATATCACTGGTAATTCTTCCAAAAGGAAGAGATTGTATCAAAAACAAGACTAAAGGATACAGAGAATTCTGGAAATGTATTTGAAACACAAGGACTTCCTATTGTGTTTGCAACGATTATCATATTTGCAGAAACTGGACCACTAAAAGTATAACATACCTGCATTAGTTCTGCCAATGTGAAAATATTTATTCAGTAGTAAATAGTGTGAGATATGACAAAGGAAGAATCCAGCTGCAATATATATATCTACTGCATACATGACAAAAAAAACAGCTTTTGGACATTTTCTAAACAAATATGTTTTTGATTAGCTCTACGTCACATTACGTCAACAGACGCGAGTGCCACGGTGTATTTGTTTAGCGCCGCAAGTGCCACCACAGATTTCACGTCATTTGTAGATCGCCGCAAATGCCACGGATACATCATCCTCCGCAAAAGCCACGGAATCATTCCATCACACACAGCTGGTAATTCCGTCACAGTGATGTACGGCCATTCCATGTACATTGCTGGACATGTAAGTGTTACACATGTGAGTAGTACAAAACATACCTTTGCAGGAAAAGTTATATTTCCGTGTATCAATAACCTACGTTTTTATGAGAAAGAAAACTTAAAAATTGTGACGGAATTACAATTTTTGCCTTACGTCTTAACAGACGTGTAGCCGGACCCCGTGGCCGAGCGGTTATCACATCGCGCTGCGACGCTAGGGGTTCCGGGTTCGAATCCCGCTCGGGCTTGGTTGTTTGTAAATGTCCATTCATCAATTTCATCATTTCATCCCTCATCTCCATCTTCGCAAATTAGCCAAGAGGCACAAAACGCGAAGTAAAATAAACTAAATCAATCAAAATAACAGACGTGTACTAGTATATCTCAGTTTACATACACAAAATAAAGTGGTGAAATACACCAAATAGTTCTTCTAGGGTGTGTTAACCTTACCGTACTATCATTCATATTAGTTCCTTCTTGTTATATGCAGAGAATTAATGAAACGTTAAAATGTACAATCAATATATCATGCAATGTACATTGCGACCATCTTGAAAAATACTGTTTCTAACCACCTGCTGTACTGTTTTTATTGAAATAACAGCATATTCTATTAACTACAAGTATAACTCTCGTATGACATCATTTTCATTTTTATGTACAAAGCTCTTTAGTTTTTGGACTGCAGGTTAACATTTCCATGGTACGTACTGCCCAGTTATATTTGATATAGTTCAGGCGCAGAGTTATGAAAAAAACAGCTTGTTTAGGGAAATGCATACAATGCAGCAGAAGAAAGAATTTGTCCCATCCCATGACGTTCGGTTTGTGCATAGCATGCTCATTATATTTAACTGTAGAATCCTCAATCAACTTCGTAGTTGCCGTTCCTTACATCAAGTAAAACCTTAACTTGTATCATCTCAAAATGAAACGTAACTGGTATCATGGTGTCTGAAGTTTATCTATGACATATTTGATTTTGCATTTTATTTTATTGCTTATACTAACATTTTCACTATTTTATTGTGTTACATTAAACAGTTTGTGACATTGAATGGCGTCTACTCTTACTGAAGGAGATTCGAATCATCGTCATTCTTCTTCTTATTTTTTGCTTTATTCCTCTAATTATATTCATTACAGGCACACACACACACGAGCAAGCACGACAAGTTCCTCGTTTTGGAAAAAGTTCCTCCAAGCGTTGGTGTTAAACTTAATTTGGTTCCTTCTTTATCAAGAATTGACAACGTGCACATTCGACGAATTTTGTCAATGAAAAATCAGTATTTTTTAAAAAAAAGATCTTATGTATTTTAAACATATTAACATATGTGTTGAGATATCTACTTTTCATAATATTATTTTTTTGTTATCTATAGCGTTTAAAAGTTAATATTAAATACTAATGGAATGCAATACAGCAAAAATTTCATAATACATTTTCTAAGACTGAATAGCATGTGCTCTAAACAAAAAAGATATTATCTTCATCGTTTTCATCATCATTGTTGTAATAATAATAATCATCATCATAACTATTATGTATAAACACGCACGAGGAAGCATGAAAAGTTCCTCGTTTTGGAAAAAGTTGCTCCAAGCGTTGGTGTTAAACTTAATTTGGTTCCTGCTTTATCAAGGATTGACAACGAGCACGTTCGAGGAATTTTGTCAATGAAAATTTCATCAAATATTGTAAATTTTTTATTTTTATTATTCATGGTGTCTCAAAAATAATATTGAGTATTAATGGAATGTAACACAACTACTGTCAAAGTTATAAAAAATATATACTAGTGAATAATACATAAATAAATGAAATGTGACATATTCATGGTACCAGTTCCTAACACCTAATTCTTAAAATATTAAATCTTTACATCTGTAGAAATTGTACCAAATATTTGAAATTAGATATGTTTTTCTTTCTTCCGTGTAGTATAGAATTCATAATTATGCATTGTGTTGGGTGGAGCATAGACAAATCTTTGTATAAATGCCTTGATCATTATATCTGATTATTTAAAAACATTTTGTAGTACTGCAATACAATTAAGGGAACACCGACAAATTTAATCACATGATTTTCCACTAGAAAAATAACAATAATAGCAGAATGTTACATAGAATGTCTTCTGCAATTTTGAAATCTCTAGCTCCTGTGATTTCTCCAGAAGGAGAGGCCAGGGGTCTAACATGTCTCTGGTCTCCCGGCAACATGAAACTTCTTTCACAAATTTAAAATTTTTATAGTATTTCAGAGAATAATAATTGGGCCTCTGCTCAGAAAAATCTCCTTTTGCCTTCCCATATTCAGTGATGAAATTAAGAATTAAACATAACACCAAAACACAATTATCATCCTCACATAACATGGTTTCATATTTCACTGTTTCTCGAGTGCAAAGAATTAATTATATAACGAAAGACAACATAAGAGGCATGGGACCGTTGCCACAGGGGGGACGAAAATGGGGTGTAGACCACCTTGAACATAAAGGATACACGCCGGACCCCGTGGCCGACTGGTTAGCACATCGTGTTGCGACGCTAGGGGCCCCGGGTTCGAATCCCGCTCGGGCTTGGTTGTTTGTAAATGTCCATTCATTAGTTTCATCATTTATCCCTCATCACCATCTTCGCAAATTAGCCAAGAGGCACAATACGCGAAGTAAAATAAACTCAATCAATCAATCAATCATAAAGGATACACACTCGAAGGATAAAAAATAAATAATCGAGATTCATACATTAAACTACAAAGAGGGAATGAAACGAAGAGAGAAATGTATGGATATATAAAGAAAATTAGCATTCGATATGGAACAGCGGAAGATAGAGAGAGAATTGAGAAAGAGAGGAAGATAGAATGATAGAACGAGAGAGAGAGATAGATAGAGAGAGAGAAGAGTGAATGGAAAGAAATGATAAGGAAGTGGTCTGAGAATTCACGACTACTTAGAAAAAACTCACTTAAAAAATATGCCATCCACCTTTGAACAAAGCCGAACGGAATTACCTCTCAAGAAGTAAGCTTGTGCCATGCGGGAAAAAAATGAAAGGGAGAGACTGCTCTTGAGCAGTCAAAATTCCTTGGGAAATTCTTTAGAGCAAATGCAAATTAACTCAACTTGGCGTGGAAAAGGGCCGCTACTGATTAATGTCATTTAAACATTATTTACCTTAAATGACTTAATTTTATTTTTTAATTAATTTAGTTTACTTTATGTCGTCTTTCCACCACTCTTGGCTAATTGAGACTATAAGCATGAAGAATGGCGTTAGGATGAGATAAACAAAGTAATAATCGTATATACCGACGGCATAAAATAACCTCTAGAGAGGATAATACCAAGGATAATCTTTTACAGGATGGGACACTGAGCATATTGAAAATGCAATGTAACAGTGAGGAACTATCGATCAGTACGCATATTAATATTTAAGCTCGATATTTGAAAAGAAAATTGACTTTTTCATTTGGAATCGTACCAACAATTGGAATGTAATGTAATAAGTATCAACATGCAATTATTAAAAGGGTTACGTCTTGTCTTGGATTATGCAAAGGAGATACATGAAAAATGTCCCAATCTCGTACACAATTACTAAATAAGTATGATATTGGGTCACTTTCCGATTTTCGTAACAAGGAAGCAAGATAAATTTTAAATTCTTCTTTTCAAATCTTACTTAATGCTTTAGTATTTTAATTTATTTTCTTCATTTGTTATTTACATACTACGTGATGTTCAATGAAATAAACCAAAACAGAACCGTATTGTTTTCCCTTGCACTGAAAGTAACGAACTACCCAGAATGCAGCCAGTATATTTTTACCATAGAGGGAATATTGTTCTGTGGAGTTATAATGAAAATTTATCACATGCAAATAGAAAGGGAGAACATAACCACAAGAATGGCAAGAATATATAAATTTCACAATACACATGTTTTAGATTCCATTTACCATAACATTTTCTTGAACTTCAACATCTGACAGTAAAAATCCGATCTTTATTCCAAAATTCTGTACACATGTCTAGGTTTTCATTAAGCAAAACGAAATAGACATTTTCTTGTGCAAGACAGACAGAAAGAACCTGTTAAAGTCATCTTACTCCATTTTTGGCAATATCATCAAAGCAGTATCCTCTCACAAAGACTTAGGCATTGTTTTCGACCAAAAACTCACATTTGAAGAACATATTACAGGCACGACAAAAAAGGTTATGCGTCTCTTAGGTTTATTGTATCGTTTCACCGAAATTAATGACATCTCAGCCCTCACCTTGTACTTCAAATCATTCATTTCTCCAATAATAGAATACTGCTCTCCCGTCTGGTCCATGGCATGTCCCACTCAGCTCTCCAGAATCGACTCTGTTCTTAACTTTTTCCTTGCTATAGTTCGTTACAGGGTTCCCTTTTTACGCAATTTTTCAACACCGCATCTTCTGTCTATTCTAAACTTACAGACTCCCTATCAGCGCCGTTTACTGAATGATTTTGGGTATCTTTACAAAATCGTCAATGGCAAAATCCGTTGCAACACGCTTCTCCAGGAATTCCACTTTCGAGTACCTATGCGCACAACAACACGCAACTCAAATCTATTTTACACAAAAAAGCCTAGACTGGAAATTCAAAAAAGATCGCTCTTCCACAGACTTTCCACCCAATATAACGACCTCCCATCAAGTGCTGGTGAATTTTCAAGAGAGTACGCCTTTCGGTCAACCAATAGAACATATCTTGCTAAATAATATTTAATGGTGCTATCTTGACTTATTTATATTAATATTTTGTCTAATTTTGTTATTTTTTATTTTGTTATTTTCATTGTTACTAATTTCAGTGTAAAATGGTTACGATCTGTATCTGAAATTTTCTCAATAAATAAATAAACTATAGAGGAGAATGAACTGATCTGTAGGCTACAGAAATCATTTATTTTCTCACTATACACTAAAGTTTCTAACTAGGGCAATCGCACACAATACTCTAAAGCAACAACTCATGTAAAACGTCTGTAATGAGAACATTTTACGTAGAGCTGAATACTAAGCCCTAGTTTCTTCTGTTTTATGCTTTCATGAAGCGTCAAACATAACATAACATTCAATAAAAAAGAAGCAACGATGATATCTCACAATCCCCCATGACATCGTAATATATATTATGTTTACAACATGTGGTTTCTACACTTTAAGTGTGTGCATGTGCATTACGTAACGCAGTGCTGCACAAAATGCAACACACACAGTTTACGATATGAATCACTTGAATTTATACGATTTTGTATGAAGTAGTCTGTGGTCATGGACTTATGGCACACCTTGTCAAGGCAGATCCTTATTAATTTACCATCATTTTGAAGTTGTTAGTTTTCATTCATACGTTTTGAGAGCGCTAGTTACTTCCGTCTCCAACGCAAATATAGTGTAGCAACTTCCCTATACGCCTAGTGATTTCCGCAGTCGCCATGACCATGGTTCCGTGTTATCCTCATGTACATTATCCATTGTTATACTATGGTCCAGGCGATAGAGCCTCGTTAGCCTGCAAGAAATACAGACTAGATTGTGTAGGAAAAGTGTGTCTTCAGTGAAGATTACCCTCTTACACTCTTCAGGCACATCACATATAAGTTCTTCTAGCCAAACAATCCATTAACTTTGCCCTAAAATATTTAATCCTTATATTGCACAACGCGTTAATTAAATACCTGCGCCTCTCGATGGCGTGGTGGTAACGGCTTGGCCTTGCAATGAAGGCGGTTCGATACTCGGTGAAAGCACATGGTATTTTGGATTCAACGTTAAACTGTAATTCCAACCCATATTACCTCTCTGTGCAAGAAGTGGACTTAAAAATTAACTCAAACAAACAAGCATTCTAGTTAAATAATTCTTGTTGTTTAACTTCCATCGATACAACAGGAAGATTCATACTAAGGCAAGTTGCTTTCACATAGAAACATAAAAAGGAACCATACTCAACGTAGGCATATTTCTCAATAATACCGTTTAATTACTTAATAATATTATCTGCTGATTTGAATTTGATTCAGATTTTTTAGAATGTTCTGCTTTAGAACATACAGACTACAGTCATACTGCAAGTTGATTTACAAAATGTATTAGGGAAGAGAGGGTTTATATCCAGCAATCATCCCACATGGTTGTGCTTTTTTCTTATGACTTCTCTGCTAGTCCAGGGTAATTCTTCAAGTACAACTCTAACCAACGTCACGTGCGATTCATTATATGTCCTTATTTGCTATTTTTCTTCATCTCTCCTCGCCTCCATCACAATGTAATTAAATAAAATAACTAATTGCCCTAAACTTATCTCCTTATTTTCAAAACATTTCAACCTGAACGAAAAATAGAGATCTCTTCAGACTTATTTTATTATATCTTAAAATAACTTTAGTAGGTGAAACCCAACGTTCTGGAGCGGTCCTTTGACCTACTTTTCGCCTTACGACATTTTACTATAAGGCTGTCTCCCCTTACGATATTTTTCTGTAAGGCTAGACCGGTCCTTTGACCTACTTTTTACCTTACGATATTTTACTATAAGGCTGTCTCCCCTTACGATATTTTTTTGTAAGCTCAGTTCTGGCGACGTCCTTTGACCTACTTTTCGTAGTAGGTGGAACCCAACGTTCTGGCTGCGCCTTTTGACCTACTTTCGCGCGCAGTGTTGCCAGCTCCTCACTCGAAAAAATCACCAAGGTTTTTGTTTTTGGGTATAACCTAACCTAAAGCAAGGAGGTGGCAACCTTGCTTGAGGTATTTTCTCGCAGTGTTGCCAACTCCTCACTCGAAAAAATCACCAAGGTTTTTTTCTTGGTCTAACGTAACCTAAAGCAAGGAGGTGGCAACCTTGCTTGAGGCTTGCCTTACAGTGCATAAAGCAAGGTTGCCAACCCACTGGTACTTTTGCCATAGCCTTTTACAAGAAAAAAAGAGAGAGGGAAGAGTTAAACAACCGACAGCTTACCCACAGCCTTTTTTGGTCTAACCTAACCTAAAGCAAGGAGCTGGCAACTTTGCTTGTGCAATCAACCCGGTTGACCGCCCTCAAGTAAAGATCAGCGTTGCCAACTCTTCACTCGAAAAAAAATCACCAAGGTTTTTTTTTGGTCTAACCTAACCTAAAGCAAGGAGCTGGCAATTTTGCTTGTGCAATCAACCCGGTTGACCGCCCTCAAGTAAAGATCAGCGTTGCCAACCTGCACATACTAACCAAGGAGAGCCGGCACTGCTGTAAAAGAGAGAGAGATGGGTGGATGGCAACGCAGTATGTGTGTGCGTGTGTGTGTATATAATATGTAGCATTATTAACTAGAGTGTGTTGGCAATTTACTTACAACTAAAAAAAAAAATAGAGATGCCAACGTTGGTGTAAGATGAAGAGAGAGAGAGAGAGAGAGAGATTTATGGCTGGCAACAGTAACGAGCGAATGCGCCATATCGTAATTTTCCAACTCCGTATATCGCGACCTTTGTAAACCTCTCTCGGGGGAACGATGTGCCACACACACACGCGCGCGCGCACCTGTATTGTGATGCAAACAAACAAAATAATAATTGTTGTTTTTTTTTTTAGGATACCTGGCCCCTATAACCTCGCGAGGGTGCGTGGTGCCCAACACAGTTCTAATGGCCACGGCTAACAAAGTCATGCCTCTGTAGAGTTTCACGTGTTTTTTTTTTAACCCCCCCATAACTCCCTACAGAGAACCTCCGTGTGTAATGTGTGTGTTTTATGATTGAAGAGAAGAAAAAATTTTGGTTAAGAATAGAAAGTGTAAGAAGTAAAAAAGTTTTCGTAGGGTGCTGCATCTAAAAGAAAAACAATATCCTCAAAATAGTGTACATAATATGATAGAAAAATATATAAAAAAAAATGTGATTGCAAAAATTAGTGTGAATGATTGTTTTTTTTAAAAAAAAACGATAGAAAAATATAAAAAAGTGTGAATGATTGTTTTTCTTTAAAAAAAATGATAGAAAAATATTAAAAAAAGTGTGAATGCAAAAATTAGTGCGAATGATTGTTTTTTTTTAAAAAAAAAGTGGTGCAAGAAATAATACATATTTTTTTGATTGAGAAGTCTAATGGTGCGAGCAGGTTTCTTCCTCGTCATGGCATCCCCATTCTCGGGTGTGGATGTTGCAGTCCAGCAACCTCAATTTGGTGTCGTGGGGATCAAGCGCCACTTTGTTGATCGCGGATGTATGCAACTGGTCGATGGTACTCGTGATCCGATGTTCGGTCATGCGTTTGATTTTTTTGTCGAACAAGCACGACTTGTAATCTTCTACGGTCAGTTTGTTTGTGCTCGAACGCCCCACCCCCTTTGCCTTTTTTATTTCGGTCTCATCCTGAATTTTGATTGCGTACATTTTCGCTCCAAGACCAGCAAACTCTGTAATGATGCGGCCGTTGACTTCATCCTTCATCTTCCCGATCGTCATTTTCTGGCTGTCGTCGAAGAGAGCGTGATCTTTCGGATAGTTAGAGAAGTCGAAATGCCGGCTCACGTTTTTCAGATCTTCGTATAGATCATCGGTGTGGATGTTGTACACGAAGCTGTCTGTGTCGGTGTACGCCACCTCGATCGCCTCTCCATAGCGTGGTTTCATGATGTCGTAGTGAAACTTGTACATGGCCAGCTTCGACAACTCGAGGATCGCGACTCCCACGGCGATTGGTTTGTCGAATGTTATGTTTCTGAGAGCACGTTCGATCAATACCAACGTGTCGCTCAGTATCGTGAAGTTCTTGTACGTGGGCTGAGCGACGAGCTTGTTTATTTTCTTCGGGTCGGAGACCAAGTTGATATTTCTTCTTTTCCTCGCATCTTCCATGCTCTTGCCGTAGATGCTGTTGTTCATTAATTTGTATAGGTTTTTGTCTGCGGAAGAAGAAGCTGATGCTCGACGTTGAGTGTTGCCGTCGATATAGGGCGCTAGCCACCTGGTCTGTCTAAACTTCAATCCCGAGTGCACGTGCTTCAAAATCAATCCATGCTGGAGGTAGAATTGTAGGAGACGATAATGCACCACGTAATTCTTTTTGCTCTTGAAGGTGAGCATCAGCTTCTTCTCCCGAGCCGTTTCCATCACAGGTGCCATCGCAAATCCATGGTGTTCTCGATGAAGCGATGCAGGATATTCCAAATCTACTTTCAGGAAACATCCATTTTCATGATCTTCGCTCCATTCCAAACAATCTTGAAGTTCCTGCTCGCTCATCCATTCGTATTCCCCGATGGGCAGAGGCTCGGACATGGCATAACCATACAGGTTGTTCATGTCCCAGTATGCCAAGAAGTTTGTCGGTTTCCCCGCATCGAAATCGGCGACATATGGATTGTTGGCTTTGACGTATCGAAGGGGACACTGGACGATTCCACCACGTTTTGCCTCTTCGACAAACAAAAGTTGATTGACGTCCTTGATGAGTTCTATCTTCACCTTCGTGGATTTTAACATCGCCTGCCAAGAATAACCCGGTGTGGTGTAGCTGAAAGCGGGGTCCAAACCATATGCTGCCATTCCTCTCGAGCGATGGAGATGAAAACGATCGCTCAATAGCGTAACATCCAGCTTCAGATACAGATCGTGATAGTCACCCATGGTTTGACAAGAGAATGTAGACCACACGAGCTGAGCATGACGGTAGTCCTCTTCGCTGCAACAGGTGTCGCTAAGACGACTGTAGAATACTTCTCTCGGTGGTAACGATGTATCTGAGAATTTGGAAGCATCCGTCATGTATTCGTACGGGTAAACACCCTTGCGTCTCATTAGTGCTAAATGTTGGTCGCCGAAATATTTCCTGGTGGCGACCAAATCATCGTCGGTGAGTTGAGACGCGAGTGTCGCCAAACTCGAAGACAGAAAATTGTAGGAGTCCAAGAAGCGAATTTCTACGTGATTGCCATTTCCAACGTCCACCTTCTTGCTGAATGAAATGAATTTCTCGTTGGTGCGAGCTATGACGCTAATGGGTTGAGCGTCGCATCCCATCTCCTTTATGAAGATTTTGGCGTCGTAGCCCTCCAAATTGTGAATGAATACTGGAATAAAATTCGGTTTTTTTATTTGTAGATTACAGTTGTTACACAGGGGAGCCACATATTTTCCCGTGTGATGGTTATGGTGGCGAACTTTGACATTTTCGAGGGTGAAGTTACTTTCGCACACACCACACTGAGAGGCAAGGTCGTATGCTTCCTTCTCTTCCTGGGTAAGCGGCTCTATTGCTTTGTCTTCTCTTAGTACAGGAGCGAATTGTATGGCCATCTGTTTCAAGGTTTGAACGAATATTTGTGGAGCATCATTGCCACGATGTAAAATAAAATTGTCCGTGTTGTTGACTATCAATCCAAAAGCGCAGGCTTCGTGATGTAGAATTTTGGTGGTGCTCGATACGCTGGGATTCGGTTCGCATGTGGCGAGTGGAAGTTGGAAACTTTCAAAGTCGGCGCATATCACCACGGGATGCCAGAGTAATGCGGTGTAGTTGGAAAATGTCATGTCTCGAGAAGGCATTTTGATAGTCGTAGCCGAATGTTTACTACACATTTCATGATGATCTCGGAGTTCTTCATCAGCATTCTTTTTTCCTTGACCGTAGAATATACTCAGGCATCTGTCGCATACTCCAATTTTATGGTGATCTGTGGTAATTTGACTTCTTGTTAATTTTGGAAGATTCTGAATTAGACAGTAATGATAATTATCATCATCTTCGATCAGGAGTAATCTGATGACACGATTACTTTTAATGTTGCTGTGTCTGAGAACGTAGATGGTGTTGTTTTTGTCTAATCCGAAGATGTGTACTGCTATATTTTCGTTTTTATCTGTCTTGTACTGTGCCTCAAATTTACTAATGTCTCGTAGATTTACGGGGTAATTAATGCCAGCCATAGGTTTTTCAAATTCTGAGAGATATTCTGGCTTGTTGTAGTGGTATAAACGATGTTTGTCATAATTGGCTGGGTGATGATCGGCAATGATGCACCACAAAAAGCATCTGTTATCCTCATTTTGAATGTTGATGATGGCTTTCTTACTGGCTATTTCCGGGGGCAATTTGATGTAGCTGGATGCCCCCACCGGGTTGTATCGTGCCACCTTCAAAGTTAAAGTGTGAGGCGAATCGCAAAGTGTCCAACCCGATCATCGTTGTTCGAAAGTCTCGTGCTTGTTCAACAAAGCGTCAAACATCTGGTTGCAAATGGCATCCACCTCATCGACGTCGGCGGCGTGCAGGCTCTTTACACCAGTGTAATGATGGAAAGTTTCTCGCTCTTTTTTTACGTTTTCGTAAATGACGGAAACGATGAGGTGGATTTTCAACGAGCATTGCAACAAAGCTTCGGTGATAGACGAAATTAACTTGCTTTTAACCGAGCGAAAAAAGTTGTTTAGATCAGATGTTTCTTCAGATCGGAAAGTCTCCTCGGTTAAAATATTTCGAATACTTTCGCCGGCACTCTTCTGCTTCTTTCGTGGCGCTTGATCGTCAACATCGAGCTCTCTCTTACTTGATCCTTCCCCATGCATTTTCTTCCGATGTCTTCTCAAGTTAGAAATGGATATATATTTCCCACATTGGTCGCATGCACGTTTCGCTTCCTTCTTCTCCATTCTTTTGCTAAGAAAAAAAGATGGTTACTAAAAATTGCACATTTTTTTTGTGGTGTTATTTATATTAGATACGTTCTCAGTTTTTTCTTAAATAACCAACATGAATCTCTTTGGTTTCCGAAAGCAAACAATGGAGACTGTACACCGCACGACGACAGATCATGAATTTCTACCTTCCATGTTAACTAAACTCAATGGTCTACTGATTGTTCATCTCAACAGTATTTGGACGAAATTGGATGAGGACGTGGGCAAGATGTTTTATGTTTTTAATAACAATTTACATTTCTACGAAATTCCGATCGGTGGGAAACTTCAAATCGCCGTGAATCCGGAGAACGTAGGCGAAATCAAAATATCTAGCGGCAAAAACATTTTTCGAATCAAGCACGACAAGATGCTTTCTAACATTACGTACGATGTGTCCGCAGGAGATTATTTTTACATGGAACTCCTCGGAGATTACGACAAACTTATTCCTCTTTTTGTAGAATTACGAATCGTCTATCCTATTATAAATAACCATTAACCAAAAATGCCTAACGACATTTTCGGCAACACCAAGCGTGTGGACCACGCAGAAGAGATTCTCATGTTGGACATTCGAGTTAAGAAGTTGAGGACCGATTTGATCGCTTTGCAGGAAACCTTAAACAAAAGTTTAGAGTCGGAAATCGCTACGCTCCAAACGCAATGTCTCGACCCCATTCTGAAAATCGATTCCGAACTGAAAACGCTGATAAAAAATTATGTCGACGTACCTTCTTACGACAGCGTTCAAAATATACAGTTGAGCGTGGATTCGCTTCAAAATGATTTGGCCAAATTACAGCAATTTCAATCGAAAAATGAAGATTTGGAAAAATTGAAACTCGAAATCGAAGAACGAACTTCCGCAATAGAAAAGAATTTCTCTGAACTTCAAACCGTCGTGAGCGATATAGACGCAGAACGCTTGCACGTCGTCGTTTCCAAATTACAAGAAGAATTCACCAGCACGTTGGAAGAAATTAAATCCAAGTTACAGACTTTGGAAGATACCATGACGAACCTACCATCGTCGGACGAACTGCAGGTCATCGGTAAAAGCGTCGCGAACATAAAAATTCAATTGGAGGCCTATCAAGATTTCGAGAACATTCAAACCACCATCGCTACGCTTCAGGCATCCTTGGAATTGATCAACGAGGAAATTAAAAATATTCACGCTGAAGCGAGAGCGTTGACGAGCATTCAAGACACGTTGAGCACGGTTCAGCAGAAGATCGAATATTTAGAAAATTTGAACGTCGAAACGAATCTCGCTCATTTTCATCACGTACTCGACAACATACAGGGTGACTTGGAATCGTTACGGACGAGCGTGCCTTCGAGCGAAGATTTGGAAAAATTGAAAACGGCGGTGACGGCACTATCCGAATCGAACGACATCAAAAGTTCATTGAGCGATCTCGAGAGTAAAGTGGCCAATCTCCCCACCTCCAAAGAATTGCACGCTTTGAAAAGAAACATATCTCGAATGCTGAAACGATTGGAAACGGAAACGGCGAACGTGGAAGAGATTCGAGACGAAATTAGTTCGCTGGTGTCGACGCTGCCCACTTCGCAGAGCGTCGCCGATCTTCACACGCAGTTTACAGAGATGCGAAGCATCGTGAACGATCTTACCGAGAAGAGCTCGAAATTGAATCAAGTCGAGAACCTTCAGAACATCGTCGTCAACATCAAAAATCAAGTTGGAGTGCTGGAATCCACGCAGGAATCGACGCTGGCCTCTTTCGGCGCCAAGTTGCAAGAACTCAACGAAAGCTACAAGCAGTTGAACGTGGAAGTGAAAATCAAACCGTCATTTTCTACCGTAACGGATACCATAGTCGAGCATTTGGTGCCCGTACAAAACACACTGGGTCAGCTTCACAGCAACCTCGTTAGCGTCGATACTAAATTCGCTAAACTGCATTCTCTGCAAGCCATCGAAATCAACAGCGTACCCAATCAACAGAGAATCTCCACGTTCGTCGAAGGTAACAAACTGTACATGTTACATCCTTATCATCCGTACTACAAGTTTCTCCTCGATGGCACGATTCAGATAAACGAATTTTCGTACTGGTCTCACGGTAGAAAAGCTAGCGTTCCCACCATGACTTTGATATCGAATCGTGGTGTCCAGAAAGCAGGAAACATTCCTCTGGCACGTTGGAACGAAATGCGCAACATATATGAAATACACGAAGACGAAGATCTCACCGTTTTCGACGTGAGTGCCGGCGATAAGCTGATCATTCAAAACACGAGCGAGGTGCCACCTTCTTTGAATCCCATCACGCTTGTGCTTCTCTTGAAACGTAATCTCTAAGAAAAAAATGTCTAGGCAAGCCGTCGTCGAAGAATTGCATAAACCTGCACGCCGGAACTACGAACGTTTGGCTGTGGTAACCAAGGGCATCGACGACCTCTGGCAAAGTGACCTCGTGGAGATGAGTAGCGGCAATTTGAAAAACGTGCATCAATTGAACAAGGGCAACAAGTACCTCCTCACCGTCATAGACACGTTTTCAAAATTCGCATGGGCTCTACCTTTGAAGGCGAAAACGGGAACGTGCGTCACGGAAGCATTCAAATTAATTTTTCGCGAAAGCGGCGGCAGACGACCACGGTTTCTGCAAACGGACAACGGTAAAGAATTTTACAACGCCGTATTCCAAAAATTTATTCAAAAACACAAGATTCGACATTATTCGAGCTTCAGTCACATCAAAGCCAGCATCGTGGAAAGATTCAATCGAACCTTGAAAACACACATGTGGAAACGATTCACGCTTCGGGGAAATTACAAATGGGTCGACATCCTGCCGGAACTCGTCGACACCTATAATCACCCGGCACACAGAACGATAGGCATGAAGCCAGCCGACGTTACGAAATCTGACGAGCGGCGTTTAATTTCTACAGTTTACTGTCCAAAGTACACACCCACGACAAAAAAAGCTAAATACAAAATTGGAGACCAGGTGAGGATCAGCAAATTCAAACACACCTTCGAGAAGGGATTCACAAAAAATTGGAGCACGGAACTTTTTACCGTGGTTCGAGTTTTACCCGGAAACCGACACACGTATATAATAAAAGATAGTAGCGCCGAGATTTTGAAAGGAAGATTTTACGAAGAGGAACTCTCTAAAACAAAACACCCCGACACGTACCTCATCGAGAAAGTATTGCGTAGGAAAGGTGACAAACTGTTTGTCAAATGGCTGGGACTTCCGGAAAAGAGTTGGATCGACGCGAACGAAGTGATCTTGTAAGTACGTGGAACGTGGTGAAGCGTCTACCGGATCCGGAAAGTCAAACGAGAAAAAAAAAGAACGGCAAGTTGCTTCCCGACAGCATCCGCTGTCTGATCGTAGGTCCTTCGGGGTGTGGGAAAACGACACTGCTCGTGGACAATTTTCTCCTCGCACCGAATTGGTTAAATTGGAAGAACAGGCACCTGTACGTGTTCTCGAAAAGTTTGGAGCAATCCAAATACCAGCAACTGATGAAACTGTACGATGGTCTGGACATTGCAACGTTCGTCTCGGAAATAAAACCACTCGACGATTGTCGTGAAAATTCAGTCGTTGTGTTCGACGACGCCATCCTGGAAAATCAAAATGAAATTCGCAACTTTTTCACGCAAGGTCGTCACAAAGGAATGGATTGCTTCTACCTAGCTCAAACGTTTTCCAAAATTCCAAAACAGTTAGTACGCGACAACGCTAATTTCATATGTTTGTTTCGTCAAGATCACACCAACCTCAAGCACGTGTACGATGACTACGTAGGCGGAGACATGAACTACAATCAATTTTCGGAAGGCTGCTCTACTTGCTGGAACGGTGACGATTTCGGATTCGCTACGATCGACATGACGAGGAAACCCAACGACGGAAAATACAGAAACAAAATCAACGACTTTCTAAACGTTGCAACGTTGTGAGAAACGATGTATATAAATAACGTCATGACGAAACGAAAAATCGAAGACGAAAATCTCAAGCTTCGCGATTACCTCGCGAAACGCTTCAAAGGTTGGAAATCCGAGAATCGCGGATTCTACGAAGAGAAGAAACGTCAGGATCAACCCGTGATCGATGCCATCAGCGGTCTAGGTAAAGAAATTAAAAGTGTCACGGAACAAAATAAAAATTTGATTAATGAACTCGTACCGCTCGCAGCTAAAAGTTACGCCGTACCCACACCTATTTCAAGCATTCCTTCGACACCGTTCGAACTGAAGGACGCACCGGCACGACGTCGAGCCATTGGCAGCACGTCCTCTTCGGATAAAATCGAGTTGGGGCCTTTGGCACGAGACTACCTGAGTACGGGGAAATTCGACAAGGATGAAGTGTTCGGATTGTATCCCAGCATGGAAACCAGCGAAGGCGGCGGTGTGGTGTGGAAGATTGGGAAATCGAAGGTGACCTTCGAAGGTAACGACATTAAAGTCAATTTAGGCGACAAGGATAGTTGGAACAGGTATCCGGGTACGGTGGGACTGTGGGAACTCGTCGCCAAAAAGCAGCCGAAAGATTACACCGAGGAAGATTACCAAAGTTACAAGGAAATTCTGATCATGACGGATGCCTTGTACCAAAACAACGACGCCTCGCAGAATAGGGTGAAATCGAGCAGCGGCGAGAAGTACAGGAATCTCATCAAACCGATTTGGAACCAGGTCAAAACAGGCAGCGGCGTCAAACGCTACAACACGTTACCCAAAGAATTCGTTTGGGTGGACGACGTTAGGAAACTCGTGGACCGATTGTTGGTGATAGCCGGCGAAGAGAATGCAGGTAACCGTAATTTCTACAACGAGAAGGTTGGCATCGTGGACATGATCAGCACGAAACTTTCCAACTTCATCGTGAACGACGACAAGGGCATAGGTTACCTGATCAAAATCATCAACACGCTGCCTCCGAAATTTTGGAACGTGGCCGAAGGAAAGGGACTCGTGAACGACATCATCAACAAGTTACCTTTCGAGATGCATCTACCTGGCTACCAGTACTGCGGACCGGGTACCAAACTCGAGAAAAGATTGGAGAGGGGAGACAAGGGTGTGAATCCGTTGGACGCGGCATGCAAAGATCACGACATAGCTTACAACACCACGCAGACGGATCTGGATGCACGTCACGAAGCAGACAGAAAGTTGGAACATGCAGCTTTCGAAAGGTTCGTGAGCAGAGACGCATCGCTGGGTGAACGGGTCGCCGCACTGGGTACCACCATCGCCATGAACACGAAACAAAAATTGGGGTGGGGTATATAAATAACATACAGTGAAAAAACAACATGTCTCGTATAACTGATTTGCCACCCGAGCTACTATCTAAAATATTCAAGAAAGTAGTAAACGGAGATGTTAATAAACTTCTAATCATAGCAAAAACAATGCCCGAATTTCGCATCCCTTGTGAAATGGTTCTCAAGGACCATCTTCGGGAGATCAGCGGCCTGAGGTGCGGTGATCTCAACATTCTGCTTTCGGCTGCAGGGGAAAAATTGAACGAGAGGTCGGACGAACTGTACGAGGCGATGCAGGGGAGAAGATGGTATACTGATGATTGGTACAAGTCTATGCAGGAGAAGGAAGATATCACTACGCACATCCTCGCGTTTTCCGAAGCACGAACTTTCTTCCTCTGTTAAAAATAATAATATATATACGTGTCAAAAAAACTTGATATATAAATAACACACATCGTGAAAAAAATAATCTTCGGTATATATAAATAACACACATCGTGAAAAACAATTAAATTTCTCTAACACACACACTGAAAATTTCTCTTCTTCGATATGACAACTGAAAAAATAAGTGACCTCCAAGCATTAAAACAAATGCTAAATTTGTCAGTCGAGTATGTAAAAATTCAGGAATTGGAAGTCGACAAACCTTACACGATAACTTCCGGTTCAATCGTTTCTACCCAGTATGGTCCCAAGGTGCGCCTGTTGCTCAACGGACAATACAGCCTATTTTTACCAGATCGATACGCTAACATGTTATGCGACGAGAAGCTATCTATTTTAATCGAGAACAAAGCTCGAATCGTGTACAAGGGGACAAAAGAACTTCTTGGCAAGAAAACGAAGCACGTAATAGAATTTGTGTAACGACTGCGAGGCCTTGAAATTATATAAATAACATACCGTAAAAAACTACACAAGAAAAAATCTCAGAATATATATATAAATAACATACCGTGAAAATAACACATAGAGCATCAACATGAAGCCCAAGGGTGTCGTGTACCAGATACCATACTCCAATCTAAAAAATCTAGGTACCCTCGATGGGTTACTCACCAAGAAACAACGCGAGAAGAAACGTTCTTGCTTGTCGAAAGGACACGGAATGAAATTGCTGCTCAGCACACCTCAATTGAAAAGATTGCAGCATTCGCGGAAACAGCAAAAGATCGGAGGTTTCATATTCAGCATCCCGGCCATCCTGGCAGCATTGGGGGCCGTTGGAAGTTTGGCCGGCGGAAGTGCCGCCATCGCGAAAACTGTCATCGACTCGAAGAAGAACAAGGCGGAATTGGAAGAACAGAAACGTCACAACCTGGCCATGGAGAAGAAGGGGAAAGGTATAACCAAAAAACAAAAAAGCAACCTCGATGCTTTGAAGAAATATAAAAAAAAGAAGAAGCCCTGTCCAACTTCGATATTGAATCACTGATCGAACCGTTGGGAATAAAAAACTTCAGAGGTGTTTTCATGTCCGATTCTCTACCCTCTGCTGTGAAGAAAAAGGAGTATGGCGTGGTCAACCTGGACAGTTACAAAAATCCTGGTACACATTGGATATGCTACCTCAAAATTGACGATAACAATGCATTTGTTTTCGATTCGTTCGGTGGCACACCACCTGCCAGGTTGGTGAAGTATCTCAGTGTTGCCAACCTCTACTACAATGACAAACGCATCCAGGGTTTCACCGATGTTAACTGCGGCCACCTATGCCTTTCCGTTCTCGCATACATGTCTAAAATAAATAACCCGTCGGTGGAACATTTTCAGAAAGCATTGTGGAATCTTAAACACGATGGGCGTGTTCCATCTCACGAGCGAATCTTCAATCTTGAAACTCACGCTGCACGACGACATCGTCTATCCTAAATCCATAGCTCTGCGTGCATTCTACAGCATGTACCTCATACCTAACGTTACGCAGCACAACAACAAAATTAGCGTCGGAAGCGAACACATCGTCGTCACGCCAGGACAATACAATCTTTCCACTTTGCAAGCTCAATTACCCAAAGGCACATACCTTTCTCAAAATTCGGTCACGCACAGAGTGGAAATCCTATCCGCGACGGAGACCGTGGACCTGGGCACCATAGGAGAACTTTTAGGTTTCGAGAACGACACCAAACTCGAAGCTGGCATCAAGCACGTAGCAACCAACATTCCTAAATTCTTGGCCATAGAGACTCTGAACGTGCACTGTAACGTGGCCGAAGGTATGATCACGAAATCTTCGGACGGATTGTTAGGAAGTCACAAGCAGACGGGAATCATAGCCACGTTCAAACCAAGTTCCGAGTTCATGGAACCGATCATCTACACGCCCTCTTCGCCGATCTATTTTCCAGTATGTCGCAACCGCATAGACGACATAGAGTTGGTGGTGACGAACGAGAAAGGAGAGGTGGTGGATTTCGCAGGTGCAACGACCACTGCCATCGTGGAGATCAGCGTATAATAAATAACACACATAGTGAAAAAAAAATGGAGCAAATCGAAAGTTACGAATTGCAATCTTTCCCTCCCAACCGTCGCACGTTCGCCAATCTGAACGAAGCGAACAGGGAGATCGAATACGACGTGGACGTAGGCGACGGTTCGTTCATCCTCACAGAGCGGACCTCTACCTTCAATTCGACGTGGTGAAGAAGGAAAGCGGAGACGCGTTTCCCCCAACAGCAAACTTGATACTCGTGGACAACTTCGTGCCTCACCTGTTCTCGCAGGTGGAGGTGAGGAAACACAACACCGTCATCGACAGAATAGATTATCCAGGCATCACGTCGACGGCAGTGGGAACATTGAAATTATCCAAAACGGATGCGGCATACTATCAAGCGGGAGGATTCGAAGCCGGGACCAAAATATCGACGAGAAGTCACACGGTGCTCTTTCCCATGCGTCTGCTGCCGGGATTCTTCTCGGACTACAAGGAGATCATGTGGAAGGGAGGATTGCGCGTCACGTTTCGAAGAGCGGCCAACGACAACGACGCACTGATGCGATACGCTACTTTGGGTCCGGACGGCACCACGCCGATAGCCAACACTTTACCCGAAGCAGCGAAATGCGTCATCCGGAGCATGGAATTGAGAATGCCGGTGGTGGAATACGAAACGAACTACGCCCTCAAGTACAAAGCGGAGATCTTGAAAAGTCCGCAGGTGCCGATTCACTTTCACGGTTACCAGTGCGTGCAGAAGGTGGCGGCGGGAAGTCACATGGAATTCGACGTGACGACGCAGTTCAACAACATACAGTTCGACATGCCAGATTTCGTCGTGGTGCTCTTTCAGACCGGGCGCAATAACAATCAGGAAAAAGATTCCAGTAAATTCGACGACTGCAAAATCAAGAACGTTTATCTCAAGAATGGACGCAACGAAGTGTTCCCGCGCGAGAATTACAACCTGGACATAACCAAAGATGATTACCTCAAACTTTACGAAGCTTACACGGCTTACAAACGCGTGACCGAGGGAAGCGTGGACATGTACTACACCCCCAGCGAATTCAAAATCCGCAGGCCGATGTTCGTCGTCAACACCACAAAAAGGAAGCAGGTGGTAGTCAACGATCGCACCAACATCAAGGTCGTCTGCGAGTTCCACGACGCGTTGCCTGCCGATACTCTGTGCAGCGTCATCCTGATTGCAGAGAAGTCCTTCGCCTACGACGTGAAGAACGAGAGGGTCACAGAGCAGTTTTAACAGTTTTTTTTAACATCTTTTCTTGCACAAATAAGAAATTTTTTGTACTAGCACAATCAGTTACAATGGCACAATACGAATTTCACTAGTTCAGATCAGTTACAAATGTCAATTTCATTAGTTATCAGTTACAATATCTTTTTTTTCATCACTATAGCACGAGACAATCAGAATTTGCACAAAAAAATTTGTTGTTGTTTTTACACAAGAAAATTAACAATAAAATTCTTTTTTTTTATCGTTTCAGATGGTGTCGAAACATCAAAAACACATACACACACACTAGAAAAAAAAGCATGCAACTTTATTTGTAACACACACACATACATTCTCCATCTTCATCAAGAAAATATTATAATAAACATAATTATTTTTATCTATATCTCACAATAAAACTCTATATCCAAAAATATTACAACATCAAAATAATACTAAGAGTCGTTAGTACACGTTGCATGCATTACGGAGGTCCTCTGTAGAGTTTCATGGAAGTTTGAGAAAAAAAAAAAACACGTGAAACTCTACAGAGGCATGACTTTGTTAGCCGTGGCCATTAGAACTGTGTTGGGCACCACGCACCCTCGCGAGGTTATAGGGGCCAGGTATCCTAAAAAAAAAAAAACAATTATTATTTGTTTGTTTGCATCACAATACAGGTGCGCGCGCGCGTGTGTGTGTGGCACATCGTTCCCCCGAGAGAGGTTTACAAAGGTCGCGATATACGGAGTTGGAAAATTACGATATGGCACATTCGCTCGTTACTGTTGCCAGCCATAAATCTCTCTCTCTCTCTCTCTCTTCATCTTACACCAACGTTGGCATCTCTATTTTTTTTTTAGTTGTAAGTAAATTGCCAACACACTCTAGTTAATAATGCTACATATTATATACACACACACGCACACACATACTGCGTTGCCATCCACCCATCTCTCTCTCTTTTACAGCAGTGCCGGCTCTCCTTGGTTAGTATGTGCAGGTTGGCAACGCTGATCTTTACTTGAGGGCGGTCAACCGGGTTGATTGCACAAGCAAAATTGCCAGCTCCTTGCTTTAGGTTAGGTTAGACCAAAAAAAAACCTTGGTGATTTTTTTTCGAGTGAAGAGTTGGCAACGCTGATCTTTACTTGAGGGCGGTCAACCGGGTTGATTGCACAAGCAAAGTTGCCAGCTCCTTGCTTTAGGTTAGGTTAGACCAAAAAAAGGCTGTGGGTAAGCTGTCGGTTGTTTAACTCTTCCCTCTCTCTTTTTTTCTTGTAAAAGGCTATGGCAAAAGTACCAGTGGGTTGGCAACCTTGCTTTATGCACTGTAAGGCAAGCCTCAAGCAAGGTTGCCACCTCCTTGCTTTAGGTTACGTTAGACCAAGAAAAAAACCTTGGTGATTTTTTCGAGTGAGGAGTTGGCAACACTGCGAGAAAATACCTCAAGCAAGGTTGCCACCTCCTTGCTTTAGGTTAGGTTATACCCAAAAACAAAAACCTTGGTGATTTTTTCGAGTGAGGAGCTGGCAACACTGCACGCGAAAAGTAGGTCAAAAGGCGCAGCCAGAACGTTGGGTTCCACCTACTACGAAAAGTAGGTCAAAGGACGTCGCCAGAACTGAGCTTACAAAAAAATATCGTAAGGGGAGACAGCCTTATAGTAAAATATCGTAAGGTAAAAAGTAGGTCAAAGGACCGGTCTAGCCTTACAGAAAAATATCGTAAGGGGAGACAGCCTTATAGTAAAATGTCGTAAGGCGAAAAGTAGGTCAAAGGACCGCTCCAGAACGTTGGGTTTCACCTACTAACTTTGTTTTTTGTTCCTCACAAGGTTGGTGTGCAATCAAGTGTGTGAACAAGAACAAAGTTCCTTCTTTTGCGGTTCCCCCAATGGACGTTACATAACGTGTCAGTGTTCAACAAGACAAAAGACGATCCGGTCCTCGTTTCGGGGTGTAAGTTCCTCGTTTGGTGGGATCCCAGTTGGTGGTCTATATCTCAGCTTCTAAGCATAAACCGCCAGCCACACGCCAACTGGAGAATACCAGTGAGATAATAGTTCACTGTTCGAAATCTCAAGCGGATTGGAGCACTTTTTTGGTTCCCAACTTTGCCGTTGCTGTGACCGGTTCCTCGTTTTTCATGGTGCGAAAACATGTGTGTGTGTGTGTGTGTGATGGTGTGTGTGTCCAAAATGTAATAAAAAACACGTTCAAATCGTGTTATTTGAGTAAATATTAGGCTAAACTTGTGAAATAAACAAATAAAGGTTGAGAACACACACTTTGTGTGTCGAAAATATAACTAAAAATCTTTCCTGAACAGATTGAATTGTGTTATTTTCATAATAATAAGCCTAAACTTGTGAAATAAACAGATAGAAGTTGAGATCACACACTCTGTGTGTCGAAAATGTAACTAAAAGTCTTTCCTGAACAGATTGAATTGTATTATTTTGGTAATAATAAGCCTAAACTTGTGAAATAAACAGATAGAAATTGAGATCACACACTCTGTGTGTCGAAAATATAACTAAAAGTCTTTCCTGAACAGATTGAATTGTGTTATTTTGGTAATAATAAGCCTAAACTTGTGAAATAAACAGATAGAAGTTGAGAACACACACTTTGTGTGTCGAAAATGTAACTAAAAGTCTTTCCTGAACAGATTGAATTGTGTTATTTGAGTAGAAAAATAGGCATAAACTTGTAAATAATAAATTAAACATAGAAAAAAATGTCTTTGTGAGTCCAAAATTTAATAAAAAATGTTGCTTGAATAGTACAAATAGTGTTATTTTGGTAAAAAATTAACTTAAAGTTGTAAAATAATAAGTTAAAAATTGAAAAAATGTCTTTGTGGGTCCAAAATTTAATGAAAAATGTTGCCTGAATAGTACAAATAGTGTTATTTTGGTAAAAAATTAATATAAAGTTGTAAAATAATAAGTTAAACGTTGAAAAAAATGTCTTTGTGAGTCCAAAATTAATGAAAAAATGTTGCCTGAATAGTATAAATAGTGTTATTTTGGTAAAAATTAACATAAAATTGTAAAATAATAAATTAAAAATTGAAAAAATATCTTTGTGAATCCAAAATTTAATGAAAAAATGTTGCCTGAATAGTATAAATAGTGTTATTTTGGTAAAAATTAACATAAAGTTGTAAAATAATAAGTTAAACGTAGAAAAAATATCTTTGTGAGTCCAAAATTTAATAAAAAATGTTGCTTGAATAGTACAAATAGTGTTATTTTTGTAAAAATAAGGATAAGCTGTGAAAATGTTTGACATAAAGTCAAAGTTTGGTAAAAAATAAACTCAAAATTAAGTTAAATAGCACACAGTAACATACATTTACTACCTAAATCAATAATCAAAGGGTCCTAGGTTCGTTACCCCGTGATAAAAGCAAATGGTGAAAACTGTAGGCCCCGTCCCTAATAGCTCTCCCTTCTTCATAGTACAGATAAAAAAAACCTGCGCTAAAGCGTCCTGTGCCTTGGAGGCAAACCTGAGCGGAATATTAATTGGCGGCGGAAACCGGTTCTACAAGCGACGCATAGCTTCAGAGATTTGACCCTTGCTGCGCATTCTCAGACATTCTTTGTTGTCTGGTTGAATCCCTCCCCTGCCCTACAGTATTGCATAGCTTTCCCCTGTTCTTGCGTACTGGTTAACCTTGAAAAAACCGGTTCTGAAAACCTACCGACGCGTTCTCTGATTGGTCAATCAGGTTCTTCCTTTGTTCTGACGTTCTGACGTCATTTGACCTTGAACGCACACTCCCTAAATTCCTTTCTCGTCTACCTTCACCGCCGAGTCGAGATTCGGAGACAGTATTCTGTCTAGCGTGTGAAACCATCGTGTTTCATAATATAATGCAATTATTGCATAGTACTAATTATTACCGTTACATATCGCGGGTTCGAGTACCGGGACCGTCCCCAATCGTAATTGGACCTGTACCTACAGCCATTACCAGCGTTCATAGCGGTTCATAAACCATAGAAAACTTATTTTCAATATTATAAACATTAATTATTATAGTTTCATACATTACATACTTTGCAGTAATGAATATAAAACCATATGCATAGCATTTAGTACCTCTAATTACCTTCTATATACATATTTTTCATAAAATAAATAATTATATATTCACAAAAAGTTATAAACATGCAAATACATAAATGTAAAGTACTCTAAGTACATGCAAATGAATTCTAAGTACATGCGAATTAATTAAAACCCGTGCAAATTAATTAACACCCGTGCAAATGAATTGCGAATATTAAATAGCGACAGACGTTGGCGCAGATACCATCTACTCTCGTCGAGATGAGTAGCGGCAATTTGAAAAACGTACATAAATTGAACAAGGGCAACAAGTACCTCCTCACCGTCATAGACACATTTTCGAAATTCGCATGGGCTCTACCTTTGAAGGCCAAAACAGGAACGTGCGTCACGGAAGCATTCAAGACAATTTTTCGCGAAATCGGCGGCAGACGACTTCGATTTCTGCACACGGACAAGGGGAAGGAATTTTACAATGCCGTATTCCAAAAGTTTATTCGGAAACACGACGTTCGACATTACTCGACCTTCAGTGACGTCAAGGCCAGCATCGTGGAAAGATTTAATCGCACTCTGAAATCGCGCATGTGGTCACGCTTTACGCTTCAGGGAAGCTACAAGTGGGTCACCATTCTTCCGGAACTCGTTAACGACTATAATAACACGGTGCACAGAACGATAGGCATGAAGCCAGCTGACGTTACCAAGTCCGACGAGCAGCGTTTAATTTCTAGCGTTTACTGTCCAAAGTACACACCAACGACAAAAAAAGCTAAATACAAAATTGGAGACCAGGTGAGGATCAGTAAATTGAAGCGAACGTTCGACAGGGGTTTCACACGAAACTGGAGCACGGAACTTTTTATCGTGGTTCGAGTTTTACCCGGGAACCGTCACACGTATATAATAAAGGACAGTGGCGGTGAAATTTTATTGGGGCGCTTCTACGAGGAGGAACTCTCTAAAACTAAATACCCCGACACGTACCTCATCGAAAAAGTTTTGCGTAAGAGAGGCGACAAACGTTTGGTGAAATGGCTGGGACTTCCGGAAACAAGTTGGATCGATTCAAACGAAGTGATTCTATGAGTACGTGGAATGTCGTGAAGCGTCTACCTGATTCGGAAAATCAAACGAAGAAAAGGAACGGTGAATTGCTCCCCGACAGCATACGGTGTCTGATCGTAGGACCTTCGGGGTGCGGAAAAACGACACTGCTCATTGATAATTTTATCCTCTCACCCAATTGGTTAGACTGGGAAAACAGACACCTCTACGTATTTTCGAAAAGTCTCGAACAACCGAAATACCAGCAACTTATGAAACTGTGCAAGGGACTGGGCATTGCAACTTTCGCAACTGAAATCATTCCACTGGACGATTGTCTCGAGAATTCCGTTGTGGTGTTCGACGACATGATCTTGGAAAATCAAAACGAGATTCGTAATTTTTTCACTCGAGGACGTCACAAAGGATTAGATTGTTTCTACCTGGCACAAACTTTTTCCAAGGTTCCGAAACAACTGCTACGCGACAACGCTAATTTCATATGTTTGTTTCGACAAGACCACACCAATTTAAAACACGCATACGATGATTACGTAGGGGCTGACATAAATTACAATCTATTTTCTAAATTCTGCTCCCACTGTTGGAACAGTGACGATTTCGGATTCGTGACCATTGACATGACTCGAAAAGCAAACCATGGAAAATATAGGAATAAAATAAACGTTTATCTAGACGTCTCAAAGGCTAACAAGAGGACAATTTCAGATTTGCAACAAGAAGAAAAAAATCCAAAAAAATCAAAAGTCGAGAATCTAAAAAAATAAAATTTGAAAAAACGTTCTTTTTTTCAAACGTCTGACAAGCATACATAAAATAACCATTACAACAAAAAGTGAGTGATAGAAAAAGTGGATAGTCTCTAGCGGGTGACAGCAGAAAACTAAGAGAACCGAACGTATAGGCTGAGAATTCGACGTTTCAAAAACGTTTCAACGTATGTAGAAAAATGTCAAAACGTCAATTTCAAGAAGACGAAAATCTTAAGCTTCGCGATTACCTCGTGAAACGCTTCAAAGGTTGGAAATCCGAGAATCGCGGATCCTACGAAGAGAAGAAACGTCAGGATCAACCTGTGATCGACGCCATCAGCGGTCTAGGTAAAGAAATTAAAGGTGTCACGGAACAAAATAAAAATTTTATCAACGAACTCGTACCACTCGCAGCTAAAATTTACGCTGTACCCACACCCATTTCGAGCATTCCTTCGACGCCGTTCGAACTGAAGGACGTACCGGCACGACGTCGAGCCATAGGCAGCACGTCTTCGGATAAGATCGAGTTGGGACCTTTGGCACGAGACTACCTGAGCACGGGCAAATTCGACAAGGATGAAGTGTTCGGATTGTATCCCAGCATGGAAACCAACGAAGGCGGCGGTGTGGTGTGGAAGATTGGAAAATCGAAGGTGACCTTCGAAGGCAACGACATTAAAATCAATTTAGGGGAGAAGGATAGTTGGACCAGGTATCCGGGTACGGTGGGACTGTGGGAACTTGTTGCCAAAAAGCAGCCGAAAGATTACACCGACGAAGATTACCAGAGTTACAAGGAAATTTTGATCATGACGGATGCCTTGTACCAGAACAACGATGCCTCGCAGAATAGGGTGAAATCGAGCAGCGGCGAGAAGTACAGGAATCTCATCAAACCGATTTGGAACCAGGTGAAGAGTGGAAGCGGCGTCAAACGCTACAACACGTTACCCAAAGAATTCGTTTGGGTGGACGACGTGAGGAAGCTTGTGGACCGATTGTTGGTGATAGCCGGCGAAGAGAATGCAGGCAATCGTAATTTTTACAACGAGAAGTTTGGCATCGTGGACATGATCAGCACGAAACTTTCCAACTTCATCGTGAACGACGACAAGGGCATAGGTTACCTCATTAAAATCATCAACACGCTGCCTCCGAGATTCCGGAACGTGGCCGAAGGAAAGGGACTCGTGAACGACATCATCAACAAGTTACCTTTCGAGATGCATTTACCAGGCTACCAGTACTGCGGACCGGGTACCAAACTCGAGAAAAGATTGGAGAGAGGAGACAAGGGTGTGAATCCGTTGGACGCTGCATGCAAAGATCACGACATCGCCTACAACAACACTCGCACGGATCTGGATGCACGTCACGAAGCAGACAGAAAGTTAGAGCACGCAGCTTTCGAAAGATTCGTCAGCAGAGGCGCTTCTTTGGGTGAAAGAGTCGCAGCACTGGGCACCACCATAGCCATGAACACGAATCAAAAATTTGGGTGGGGTACATAAATAAATAACATACAGTAACAACATGTCTCGTATAACCGACTTACCGCCCGAACTGCTATGTAAAATATTCAAACACGCAGTAAACGGAGATGTAGGAAAACTTTTGATCATAGCAAAAACGACGCCGGCATTTCGATTCCCATGTGAAATGGCTGTCAAGGACCATCTTCGGGAGATCAGTGGCATGATGTGCGGTGATCTCGACACTCTTCTTTCGGCTGCAGGGGAAAAATTAAACGATAGGTTAGATGAACTTCACGAGGCGAGGCAGGGAAGAAGACGATACACGGATGATTGGCGCAAGTCTAAACAGGAGACCGAAGAAATCATCACACACATCATCTTTTTTTCGGAAGCACGAACTTTCTTCCTCTGTTAAAAAAAATAAAATAATTATAATAATATATATACGTCTCAAAACTTGATATATATAAATAACACACATCGTGAAAAAAAAATTAAATTTCTCTAACACTCTGAAATTTCTCTTCGATATGAGTGAAAAAAAATAACTGATCTCCAAGCATTAAAACAAATGCTAAATTTGTCAGTCGAGTATGTAAAAATTCAGGAATTGGAAGTCGGCAAACCTTACACGATAACTTCCGGTTCAATCGTTTCTACCCAGTATGGTCCAAAGGTGCGTCTGTTGCTCGACGGACAATAGTCTATTTTTACCAGATCGATACGCTAACATGTTATCCGACGAGAAGCTATCTATTTTAATCGAGAACAAAACTCGAATCGTGTACAAGGGGACAAAGGAACTTCTTTGTAAGAAAACAAAGCATGTAATAGAATTTGTGTAACGGGGCTGCGCGGAGTATATAAAATAACATACCTTGAAAAAAAAATTACGCGAGAGAGGGAAACAAAAAAAAATCTCAGAACATTTATATATAAATAACATACCGTGAAAAAAAAACTACACGAGAGAGGGAAACAAAAAAAATCGCAGAACATTTATATAAATAACATACCGTGAAAAAAAAACAACCATGAAGCCCAAAGGTGTCGTGTACCAGATACCATATTCGAATCTGAAAAATATTGGTGCCCTCGATGGGTTACTCACCAAGAAACAACGCGAGAAGAAACATTCTTGCTTGACGAAAGGACACGGAATGAAATTACTTCTCAGCACACCTCAATTGAGACGGTTGCAGCTTTCGCGAAAACAGCAAAAGATCGGAGGTTTCATATTCAGCATCCCGGCCATCCTGGCAGCATTGGGGGCCGTGGGAAGTTTGGCCGGTGGAAGCGCCGCCATCGCGAAAACCGTCATCGACTCGAAAAAGAACAAGGCGGAATTGGAAGAACAGAAACGTCACAACCTGGCCATGGAGAAGAAAGGGGGGAAGGGGGTCATGAGGAAGTTTAAAAAAAAGAAACAGCAGCACTCACCAACCGAGACATTGAATCTCTGATCGAACCATTACAAATCAAACACTTCAGAGGCGTTTTCATGTCCGACTCGTTACCTTCAACCGTTAAAAAAAAGAATGCGGCGTAGTCAACTTGGACGGTCAAGAAAATCCAGGCACGCATTGGATATGTTACCTCAAAAACGACGATAAAGCATTCGTTTTCGATTCTTTCGGAGGTGTTCCACCTACAAATTTAGTTCATTATCTGAAAACGAACAAAACCTCTATATACTACAACGACGAACGCATTCAAAATTTCGGAGACGAGAACTGCGGTCATCTCTGCCTCTCCATGCTCGCGTTTCTCTCTAAAATAAATAACCCTACGATCGAAGATTTCCAGAAAGCACTGTGGAATCTTAAACTCGATGGGCGTGTTCCATCTCACGAGCGAATCTTCGATCTTGAAACTCACGCTGCACGACGACATCGTCTATCCTAAATCCGTAGCTCTGCGTGCATTCTACCGCATGTACCTCATACCTAACGACACGCATCACAACAACAAAATTAGCGTCGGAAGCGAACACATCGTCGTCACGCCAGGCCAATACAATCTTTCTACTTTGCAAGCTCAATTACCCAAAGGAACGTACCTTTCTCAAAATTCGGTCACACACAGAGTGGAAATCCTATCCGCGACGGAGACCGTGGACCTGGGCACCATGGGAGAACTTTTAGGTTTCGAGAACGACACAAAACTCGAAGCTGGCATCAAGCACGTAGCAACCAATATTCCTAAATTCTTGGCCATAGAGACTCTGAACGTTCACTGTAACGTAGCGGAAGGAATGATCACGAAATCCTCGGACGGGGGGTTGCTGGGAAGTCACAAGCAGACGGGAATCATCGCCACGTTCAAACCCAGTTCCGAATTCATGGAACCGATCATCTACACACCCTCTTCGCCGATCTATTTTCCAGTATGTCGCAACCGCATAGACGACATAGAGTTGGTGGTGACGAACGAGAAAGGAGAGGTGGTGGGTTTCGCAGGTGCAACGACCACTGCCATCGTGGAGATCAACGTATAATAAATAACCATACATCATGGAACAAATCGAAAGTTACGAATTGCAATCTTTCCCTCCCAACCGTCGCACGTTCGCCAATCTGAACGAAGCGAACCGGGAGATCGAATACGACGTGGACGTAGGCGACGGTTCGTTCATCCTTACAGAGCGGACCTTTACATTCAATTCGACGTGGTGAAAAAGGAAAACGGAGAAGTCTTTCCGCCCAATGCAAATTTGAAACTCGTGGACAACTTCGTGCCTCACCTGTTCTCGCAGGTGGAGGTGAGGAAACACACCGTCATCGACAGAATAGATTATCCAGGCATCACGTCGACGGCAGTGGGAACGTTGAAATTATCCAAAACGGACGCGGCATACTATCAAGCGGGAGGGTTCGAAGCGGGAACGAAAATATCGGCGAGAAATCACACGGTGCTCTTTCCCATGCGTCTGCTTCCGGGATTCTTCTCGGACTACAAGGAGATCATGTGGAAGGGAGGAGTGAGAGTCACGTTTCGAAGAGCGACCAACGACAACGACGCACTGATGCGATACACCAACTTGAACGCAGACGGCACGCCGATAGCCAACACATTACCCGAAGCAGCCAAGTGCGTCATCCGGAGCATGGAGTTGAGAATTCCGGTGGTGGAATACGAAACGAACTACGCCCTCAAGTACAAAGCGGAGATCTTAAAAAGTCCGCAGGTGCCGATTCACTTTCACGGTTACCAGTGCGTGCAGAAGTTAGCGTCCGGAAGTCACATGGAATTCGACGTGACGACGCAGTTCAACAACATACAGTTCGACATGCCAGATTTCGTCATTGTGCTCTTTCAGACCGGGCGCGATAAGAATCAGGAAAAAGATTCCAGCAAATTCGACGACTGCAAGATCAAGAACGTTTATCTCAAGAATGGAAGAAACGAAGTGTTCCCGCGCGAGAATTACAACCTCGACATGACCAAAGACGATTACCTCAAACTTTACGAAGCTTACACGGCTTACAAGCGCGTGACCGAGGGAAGCGTGGACGTGTACTACACCCCCAGCGAATTCAAAATCCGCAGGCCGATGTTCGTCATCAATACCACGAAACGGAAGCAGGTGGTGGTCAACGATCGAACCAACATCAAGATAGTCTGCGAGTTCCACGAAGCCTTGCCTGCCGATACTCTATGCAGCGTCATCCTGGTCGCAGAGAAGTCCTTCGCGTACGACGTGAAGAACGAGAGGGTCACGGAGCAGTTTTAAAAAATATTCCTAAAAAAAATTGCCACATACTAAAAAAATCAACAAGGTTATATAAAATACAATATAAGTTAGTTTGGTGCGCAAATAAAAAAAAAATAACACATGAAACTCTACAGAGGCATGGCTTTGATAGCCATGACCATTAGAACTGGTGTTGTGCACCACGCATCCCTCTCTGGCGGGATATTTTTTTCTATTTTGAGGGCCTTAACAAAAATAATTTTGATTATCACACACACACACACACCGCAGAAGATCACACATGAGTTTTTTTTTAAAAAAAGACATCGTAGCAGATTACGCTGAGAGCAAGGTCGTAGTAGATTACACTGAGGGACCTTACAGTAAGAGGAGACAGACTTATAGGAAAATGTCGTAAGTCATTTCAAAAGTGTAGGTCAAAGGACGAGTTAGCATAAGAGCAAAATTTGCAGGAGGTAAAAAATAGCTTAAAAAAATAATGCCAGAGCTTTTTTTCTGTCCACTTTTCTCTCATTGTAGGTTAGTTTAGCCCGTAAAACGTCGTAAAATAAAAAAAATAGATCAAAAGGATGGTTCCAGAACGTACCAT
The DNA here is from genome assembly GCF_977018435.1 of Lepisma saccharinum. Lineage (NCBI taxonomy): Eukaryota > Metazoa > Arthropoda > Insecta > Zygentoma > Lepismatidae > Lepisma > Lepisma saccharinum. Next base: position 113,540 of record NW_028143231.1, on the reverse strand, counting down.
ACCACCTTCGTCAGGCACGGAACGTGGAGAGAAAATGAGTTTTTTTGAGGTTTTGGTGAACCCCAAATGAGTAAAGTGACTTTTTGATGTTTTGGTGCTGTTTTTCTTCGCTGCGAAACATCGTCAGCGCAATACATGAGGCGCGGAACGTGGAGAGAAAGTGAGTTTTTGAGGTTTTTTTGAACCCCAATTAATGGCGTTGAACCGGCTTGATTACACTACTAGTAGGTCAAAGCACGTAGAGGCTCTCGTGTAGTTTAGCACAAAAAAAATGAATAGGTTAAGTTATATCACGTAAGATCGTGGCATTCGTACCAAGTGTGAGGTGGGAAAAATGGGAAATTTTGCTAAAACATCGCTAAGCGCTAAAACATCGACAAAAAATTGTCAATATATGTCAAAAAGTGATATTCAATTGATAAAAAAAGAGGCTACAAATGCACTCGTACCAAGTGTTATTTTGAACCGGCCCAATTACACTACTATAAATGAACACAGAAACATCCATGCCTAGGCTGCATTCGAAAAAAGGTACCCCTAGTGTCGTGGCGCGATGTGCTAACCAGTCCTCCACGGGGGCCTGCCGCGGCGATATATCGTCTTCACGATAAATATCGCCAAATGTCGTGACGATATATCGCTGACACGATGGATGTTCTTAAATTTAGTGACGATATATTGTGCGACACTAGTAAGAACTAATAACCTGGAAGTTAAATTGCAAGTTTAATTCGAAAATAAACGAAAGAAGGCAAGGAGAGGAGATTTAAAATTACAAACAGATTTAATAGAGGATTCAAATGTTTGTAGGTAAGCGAAGATATGTAACCCCCGAGAAAAGTGAGTTTACACTGGATATAAAGCAAAGCAAACAGCCCGACTATTTCTTAAAAGTTCTTGAAAGAAATGGGCCGGAGGAAACAGGCCATTCCTTTGGGCGGTCGCAAATCCGTTAACCATTTTTCAGGACCAAACTTGAAACCAAGGCTGAAGAAAATAAAACTGGCAGTTTCTGGATCCGCGCATCTTTCAAATCTCCATTGCCGAAGTTGAAATTAAAAAATTGTCCAAGGGAATTTAAGAACACTTTATGTTATGAAACATAAAAATAAACAAAACAAACTTTGCACTTTTTTTTTAGCGTATCGAACCGTGCTCTTGGTTATTTGTTAGTTTGACTTTCGCAAGTAATCTTCTGCTCCAACACACCACACACGTACCTGGGGCCTCTCCGATGGTGTAGTTGCAACGTTGCCGATTTGATTGATTGATTTAGTTTATTTTACTTCGCGTTCTGTGCTTCTTGGCTAATTTGCGAAGATGAGGATGAGTGATGAAATGATGAAATTGATGAATGGACATTCACAAACATCCAAGCCCGACCGGGATTCGAACCCGGGACCCTTGGCGTCGCAGCGCGATGTGCTAACCACTCGGCCACAGGGTCGGGCCGTTGTCGATTTGCCAAGAGGTCCTGGCACATAGTACAGTGGTTCGGATCCCACTATAAACTGTAGGCCCCGTTCCGATTAGCCTATCTGTCCATAAAGTGCACTTTATTAACAATTCAAATCAACCACACATGCATATATACACATTTTTGTGTGAAGTTAGGTAGAAGTGGTAGAAATAGTACAAACATACGTTTAAACGTTTTGGTATTATATTATCAAAGCTCAAATATTGTTTTCCCCTCCAGCAATTCCCATGAAGCATCGTGTCGCAACCCCGGACACCCCTGCGTCCAGTTTGTTTCACGACTGAGTTGACTGAAAACCTTGTCCGGTCAACTTAAATAGCTGTTTTGTAGTGATATGAGAAAACAATTGCAGAAGTTATTAACTTTGAGCATCTCAAGAATTCTCAGAATTCAAGATTAAAGAATACGTACTTAGAAATGCAGAAAGTGATTAAAAACAAATTCTCACGATAACTTATTACATGTGTTTACAAATTATGTATCTCGGTCAATAAGACTTACTAGCGAAAAATATGTGCAACTTCCAGAAAATATAATAATGATTTGAGATTTCCGCGCAACATACAACACAGTGACGACAAGCGATAAAATAGTGAAAATATACACATTTTTGTAAGTACTGTATACTGGTTGTATACATTCTGAAACAAAAACGTCTAAGATTACATCAACTTCATACATTCTCTCTTTCCTTTTCCCCCTACTGAAAGAACTTTTTGTTAAGTGCTTTGGTTAGCGTAATTTGCATTGGATACCAAACTCTAGATTGAATTATTCTTCTGATAAATTGTTCAATATCAGCCAAGACATCAGAAAAGCGTCTTTGTCGTATTATAACTTTCTTCATTTTACGTCTCCTCTCTGACACTTTTGATTGATTGCGACGATGGGAACGAATGATGAAGACAAAAATGACAAAAAAATAATTAAAAATTTGTTATAAGTCAACCTCTTGCTTAGATCGGACTTACAGTTTAAAGAGGCACTCCACAATGTGCCTCCGCAGGGAATAGAACCTGGAACCCCTTGATTACAAGGCAACAGTGTTACCCACTGCACGATACGCTACACAAAAATAAAATATTCATTCCCAAACAAGGAGTGTATGCTTTATGTGAATAAAGTGGTCTTAAAATCAAAAACTAAAACAAGAAAGAAAGAAAGCAGAAATAAACTCAAGTGGTTCAACCTTGGACCGTTGATGTGGATATCTACATTCTGTCATTTGACATCTGAAACCTTTAGTCGGTTTCCGTTGCGGAGTAAACGGCGTAACACGCCGTGAAGCCTCAGGTTCCTACGTACCTGGTCAGGCGTGGATGTATCATTGTTTGATCCATCACTATTTCATCGGTTCGTTATCTATCCTCAACGTCGCGATTAACACGAAAGGTAGAAAATGGGCGTAAAATAGAAATACACTGGAACCTTTAGTTTAGTGTTGACATTGCGATGAATGGCAACTGTAAGCACAAACATTCGTGTATTAGACGACCAAGATTTGAAATTTGTGCTCCTTCTCTAAGAATTCAATTGCCACTTTATGCACAGAAAGGCTATTCCAGACTGAACCTACAGTCTAAAGTGGAATCCGAACCACGACCCCTTGACTCTATCTTTTCCGAAGACCATAGCAAAACGTCCTTTTCCTGTATACAGTCAACGGCAAACATTATAGCAGGCACGATATCCATAGTTTTTTCCATTATTTACTTTCCCAGACAGGACTTTTTTTTAAGAAGCTGTATGAGGATTCCGATCCTTGAAAATCACATTGAGAAACACAGATTTAATTAACAATGATGAGCAATTCGTCTATTATTACATTTGCCTTCGATTGTACGCACAACATAGGAATTTTGTACTTTTCGCAAATTACACAAGAAGAGTGAGAGAAACCTGGGAAGTGCTTCTACAGATAACATCTAAAATCAACACCGAGTGGTTTTCCCCGATCCCTTGTCTGCGAGGGCGAGGGACTTAGTGGACATGGTTGCCACTGCCTCAGATACACATGCAGGTCGTGTGGGAAGAGAGAGAACAAAGAACGCTCACTCCCGTGGACTCTCTGCATTGATTCACGAAACGTATAACAGAAATATTCTCAATTTAAAATGTGTAAACCAACTTTATGTTTTAATGTTGAAAAAATAACGTTTTTTTAGAAGCAGCAAAGATAAGCATAAAAGATGAGTGTCTGGCAACATTAGATACCGATAGCAGAGAAACAAGATCGCCTGCTTGACAGAAAGGTTGTCCTGTCTCCTGGTTGCAACGTCATACGTTGCAAACGCAAGCTGCAGAAAATGCAAGCTATTCGAAAAAAAGTTTAGAAAACACTTTTTTATATAATCAATCGGTCTACAGACAGAAGGCGATAGCAATTGAATAGAATGGCCATATTTCCACGCAACAACTTTACTTTTTACTCTACATTTCTTTGTCTGAGAGCGTACCGGGGGTGGGGTCTGTAGACTCCCCTAATACATGAGCAATATTCAAAGAAATGAAATGCAGTATTCATTCATTTATTCAGTATAGGTTATATACTTGTGACTTACAAAGTACGAAATTACCTTGCATATAATTTTGTTGTGGATTTGTCACATTTTACATTGTTATAATAATTTTGTTCTGCGATAAACAAGTGCTTAGCTTTCCTTAAGCTGTCATTGAATATAAGTCAACTAAGGGGAAAACCGAAATCCTCAGCTTTGTACCAACATGTGACACTGGCGACACCACACAAAATTAGTTAAACTTCATAATACAACGACCTCGTACTCTTAACCAAACCAATGCAATGCTCAGGTTATAATACCAATAATATGGCTACCGTTCCAAGTATATTTTTTTTTTGTGAAAGTATTGTGGATTGTGTGGATTGGTACGAGGTGAAGGTAACTAATTTGTACCGTCTGGTTTATCACGATGCGGATATGAGAGGGCGTGCAGAACGGTAGAAACGGGATATTTCCTGGAAGTTATCAAAGGTTCTGGTAAAATAATCGTCTGCAATAAGTGAGAAATAATTTTCCAAAGGGCGGAATCACAGCCTCATTTACTGAAATTGATGTTCTCTTCTTGCTTTCCTACTCAATAACATGCAACTCACTATCACTACAGTTTACGAATGTTAACGAAAAGAAGATTTAAATAAGATAAGGCATTTTGCCACCCAAAACTCATGCACCCGAAGGTCCGTACTGAGAAGTTAACTTTAGGTCCAGCCCTGAGTTACTGAACGTAAAACTAAAATTACAGGCAAAATAAATTCATTAAATGAAGGGCTCTGGTGAAACCACGGTAAGTGAAATCTTACCATGTACATCTTACACGTACAATCTTACAAAAATGATCAAAATGTCACAAACAGTTCAATCTGTTCTTTATAATTGATTTTTTGCGATTTTCTTGTCACCTGAAGTGAAACGAAGGAAGGTTTTTAACCGTAACACTCGATTGCTCAATATCCTTGAAAACGATCTTTTCTCAACGGATGATAGTGCATGAGAACTATTGGGAGTGGAGAGGTCCACACATCCGTGGAGGAGTGATTAGCATAGCGTGCTACGACGCCTGAGGTTCCGGGTTCGAATCCCTGCCTGGGCATGGGTATTTGTGAGTGTCCCTTCATCGGTTTCATTGTACATCAGCCATTTCAATCTTCGCGATTAGCCAAAAGTGGCAGAAAAGCGAAGTAAAATAAACCAATTCAATCAATCAATCTTTCAGCTGTTCCATAATAAAACAATTTCAACAATTTTGAAGTTAATTGACATCTTTAACCACTTAGTAAAGAAATCAGTTTTCTACTTGATGCAAATCTGATATTTATAAAAGTAAAAAAATCATTTAAATGTATTTAATAATGTTATTTTTAAATATTTAGTGATTTAGTAATTAGTAATGTGGTATTTAAAATACGCATACATATTAGCGCGCACGTACTTGTACAGGGAGGTTATTGCAGCATGCCACCGCAATAGCGTCGGCCGCTTGCCGGCCCAGTCATGCAACAGGTGCCGGCAAATTGCGTAACAGATAGCCCGTTACACAAACCGCTTGTTTTGTAATGTTTCCACTTTTCACAATTATAGTTACAATTACAACTTAAATAAGCACGTACCTTGCCGCAAGGATGCTGGAAAAGGTGTCCTCTAAAATACAAATATTTCTGGCACTTTATTTCTGCCCATATCGCTTCTGACAGCAATGACTCATCCAACATAAAGGATTCAATTTTTCATTCTTGTCTTGCCTTCGAATAAACAAAACCGTGACTCTTATTTTGCAGATAACACAAGATTAATCCTTTTGAACACTAGAGTCAGTGGCGTGCCCAAGATTTTCGAGGGGGGAGGTTACGTATACATTATTATGCAAAACGAAAGCGCAGATAAACGAATTATTTAACAGTGTCACTTAATTTTAACGTGTGAATATTTTTGAAGTAAAGTAGCGATCATACACTGTGTGCGTTTTTCTTTCTGAGAGCGCCATTTGAAATAAGCACTTTTCCCCTTTTGCTACTATGCGATAAACTGAATATAAAAGGCTATAACTGCTCAACAACTGCATCTTTTTAAGAAATTTAAATTCTAAATGTAAGAATGAACAAAAAGCAACATTTTATGTAAATTCCGACAATTGTGAGTCCAGGGGGAAACGGGGGCCAAATACCAAAGTTCTATTTTCCCCGTAATTACGCAAAATTTCTGAACGTCGTAATTTCCATTTTTTTTTTTTTTCAAAGTTGCGGCAGGAGCATTACATATCCTCATAGAGTAGTCTTTTGTTGTGCTTCCCTCAAAATTTGGTCCATCCAGTGTCTATAGAGCCGACGCTAGAAGCGAAATTCCTCAGATGTCGCAAGAGCGTCAGCGGCTTATCGGAGTAGTGGTAAGCCGCGAGAAGCCTCTCGATACTACGCGAATGCGACAGCTGTCGGCTACCAGTTGTTTAGACGTGTTCGCTTCGGTTTGCGTTTATCAGTACTCGTGTTGTTTATACTGTGTTATTGGTGTGCTATTAAGTGCTAGTGCTTTATCGTGTGTTAATTGTTATTCATTCATTAGTTATGCCGCCAAACAAATATAGCCTTGAACAAAGAGTTTTTATGTACGATACTTACGTGAAAACGAACTCTTGCAGAAAAGTAGTCAGGCGATTCGCAAGAAAATTTCCTGGCAATCCTGTTCCGGACAGACATACTGTTTACAACCTCGTTAAAAGATTACGAGAGACAGGATCTCTTGAACCTAAGAAACGTGTTTCCAGACGACGTGTTCTTACGGAAGAAAAGCTAGACGAAATTGGTGAACGACTTGAACATACTCCAAAAAAATCCCTCCGTCGGCTTGCTCAGGAAACAGGCATTTCAAAATCCTCAGCACGAAATGCCACTAAATTACTTAGATTAAAACCCTACAAAATTACAGTGGTTCATGAATTGCAACTGCGCGATCACGCGACTAGAGTTCGATTCTGTAACTGGATGCTGGATAATATTGTTGCTGGCAGAGTAAATCCAGAATTAATCATATTTTCAGACGAAGCTTGGTTCGAATTGAATGGCCGAGTTATTTCACAAAACAATCGCTATTGGAGCGCAGAAAAACCTGACCTTGTGCATGAAGTTCCGCTCCATCCTGCAAAAATTGGTGTGTGGTGTGGTTTGAATGCGCACAGAATAATAGGGCCTATTTTTTATGAAGGTACTATCAATGGTGAAAGGTATCGAAGAGACATACTACAACCTTTTTTTGAACAATTAACGGACATTGAATGCCAGCAGTCATTTTTTCAGCAGGACTCTGCTACTGCTCACACTGCTTATGAATCACTTAATTTTATTGCCGAGATTTTTGAGGACAGAATTATCAGTACTGAGTTGTGGCCCTCTCGTAGCCCCGATCTTACTCCTTGTGATTATTATTTATGGGGAACATTAAAAAACAAAGTGTATCAGAATAACCCGCGTACAATAGAGGATTTAAAAGAAAATATAAGAAGAGAAATTGCCAGAATCACACCTGAGGAGCTTATGGATGTTCAGAGGAATTTCATACGCAGATGCCGGAAATGTATTGGTGTTGAAGGAGGTCATTTTCAACATCATTTATAACACAGAAGGTTAGTGATCATCATTATTATTAGTTTTAAATATAATTTTACACTTTCGGTTTGCTTTATGCGCCGCGATGCTGTCTTCCCTTTCTGTCAACCGAGGATAAAGTAGAGATGTCTAAGAAAGATTAGATGTCTGAAATAAGGTTGTAATTGTAACTGTAATTGTGAAAAGTGGAAACATTACAAAACAAGCGGTTTCTGTTACGGACTATCTGTTACGCAATTTGGCGGCACCTGATGCATGACAAGGCCGGTAAGCGGCCGACGCTGTCGCGGTGTCTAAGAAAGATTACATGTCAAAAATAAAGTGCCAGAAATATTTGTATTTTAGAGGACACCTTTTCCAGCATCCTTACGACAAGGTACGTGCTTATTTAAGTTGTAATTGTAACTATAATTGTGAAAAGTGGAAACATTACAAAACAAGCGGTTTGTGTAACGGGCTATCTGTTACGCAATTTGCCGGCACCTGTTGCATGACTGGGCCGGCAAGCGGCAGACGCTCTTGCGGTGGCATGCTGCAATAACCTCCCTGTAGATTAAGATCTTTGTAAACCTCAACCAGTGATTTCACACCATGTACACGAAGCAAGAAAAAGAAGAGTCAGTATTGATTGATTGGGTTGGTGTTTTAAGTCCACTTTATGCACAGTAATGCTAATCGGAACTGGACCTGCAGTTTAAAGTGGGATCCGAACCACTATGTGCCTCCACCTGGCATCGAACCCGGGACCCCTTGATTACAAGGCATCGACGAAGAGTCGGTATGATGATGTTACACCCATATTCTGCCTTCCGTTTCAAAGATAAGGACCTCCCTGATTGTTTCATGCCCAACGCTGTCGCTTTGTAATGAAGAGGTTCCGAGATCGAACTTTCATGCCTGTTTGGGGCAGATTGATCAGAGGCTCGAATCCCACTTTAAACTGTAGGTCGTACCCGATTAGCCTATCCTGCAAAACGTGGACTCAAAACAAAGTTAAACCACAGATAAGCGTGGTTTGACCAAAGTTTTGCTTTGACACGTATAGTAAACGATGAAACAACATTGACCTACCCACACCCACCCTTCACTCATTCGTTTTGCTTTGTAGTTCGCATGTATTGACTTCAATTATATCCTTCTTAAGTGGATGATGGGCAAAGTTTGATAGACAGATATTACCAACGATGGGAAAAACGAAGTACGCGAGGTTTTCTTTCTCCTGATAGGAGAGGAGCTCCTTTTTAGTTTTACCGTGCGACGGGGCAAAACGAGCCGACATCTGGGCAAAGCATGTCAAGCTGTTGATCACGTGGCCTCGGGTTAGAATCTCGAGCGTCCCCCAAACTTTACGTTGGAGAGAAAGGAATGGCAAATGGGCGCGGCAGGAAGAGAACCAACGGAACGCACGCATTCATACCAATGGCTAATAATGTATTTAAAAGCGTCGTTTCTCAACGTATGGAGCGCGACCCACTCCTGGGTAACGAGAGGGCGTTTGGTGTGTCGCGAAGTCTGGCTCGAAAATTTATTTTTGTGTCTCAAACACTTATTACATCTTAATTACTAAGATGCATTGTTTAACAATTTAAATTCAACTCTTGTTGTACGATATCTAAACTCTTCATGTCTATTATTTGCGCTCTAACATCGCTTTTTGCCGGCATGTCTCAATTTCATCATGCGTGTTTAGTTAGACTAGAGTAAATTAGTCTTTTAAATCACATATTTACTTTTCTTGAAGGAAGTATACGTAATTTCATTACGGAAATGTAAAAGAGGGCTTCTTAAAGTACTCGATGTTAGCAAAAATTCGATAATAAGCTGGGTGCTCACCCAGTAATTCTGCTGGCGTGCATGATTGTGGGTCCCGTGAAGTGTAATATCCTTCAAAATGGGTCCCGAAATGAAAAAGGTTGAGAACTATTTATTTAAAGTCATGGCGTAGTGCTATGCACAGGGGAGCACTTTACCGTTTTATTAGTATTTTCAGTTTGAAACATCACAGAGGGCTAAGGTGCGGTTTTTGAAGGACGCCGCATTATTCCTGCAAGGGAAAGGGTGGGGATATCGTATTGTATCCATGTACATACGAAGCACGGACTTGAAGTTTCCTATGGGATATATTAAAAATTACGTGCAACCTCTCTCTACCTCCTCTCCTCTACCGCCAATAAATCTTTGACACGCTGCTACCACGGGTCTGTACTCTAACTTTGCGCTTTTAGTCAGGGGAGACACGTTTCTTCACACACTCACTCACCTAATAATTCATGAAAATCCACGTTATTAGAATGTCATTCCCAATCAGTGACATTACGAATAGAAATGCGGAAATATACCTCGCGTACTTTGAAACGGTGTTCATTGAAAATAACCCATAAAGCTTTCACGTTGAACGGTGCTGAAACTTGGTTCACGTCAAAATTCACGTCTTGTCGAATTGTATTACTCGTCCCCATCTGTTGCCACATCGATGGCGAAGCAATCGATCACGGTTAAGCTCTGGCAATTAGTAATATTTTATTATTACTGCAAGAACTGTGCGTTACTGCTAGTGAATTTCCCTTCCATACACGTTACATTAAATCATTTTATGAACAAAAGAAATTTAGAAACATTGGAACATAGAGAACAGTGTAATTTATTTTCATTTTTCATTAAAATATTTACAGTTAAAAATTTGATAACAAGATATCGTAGACATGGCAGAACCCCCCTCTCCTCGTGATCCAATCTCGATCAACCTATCTGTGAACAAAGTGAACTATATGGAAGAATGTTGTTGCCTAGTCATAGAGGATCACCGACCTCTACTCCAATGGAGGTACAAGGGCTGATAATTTCTTAATGTCACTCGGCCATCCAATTTATAATAATATTTTGAGACGTTTCGGGCGAGAGTATCTCATTTCCCTGTTAATCCGCCCATGACTAAATTTATATTGCATAGGCTATTTTACGCCTAATGGGGAGTTTCTTCTATTTCTGTCTCATTTTGGATATTTTACGTTGCTTTTCACCGTAGCAAAAACACGTACTATTATAAACTGTGTGCACACCCCTTCAAGTAATTCTGCCGGCACCCATACTTGTGGGTCCCGTGAAGTGTAATATTCTTCAGGGTGGGTCCCGAACTGAAAAAGGTTGAGAACTACCTGATTAGAGGCGCTTAAAAAGTTTGATTCACTGATTGATTAAGTTTATTTTACTTCGCTTTTCTGCTACTTCTGGCTAATCGCGAAGAAAAGAATGAGTGATGAAATTCAAGAAGAGACTCTCACAAAGAACCCCAATTTCAAGGTCGGGAATCGAACTAAGAACTCGTGGCGTGCTACCCAGTTCGTTTCGCAGGGCGGTGCACTAAAGAAAAACTTGGAATTGGAAGTAAATTCCGCACAGAAATGCGTACAGAGTAAGTGAATGGTGGGTGACGTTTTCTGAATACTAATGATAATAATTAACAGTTGATTTAAGTCCCGAAAATGAAGAGAATTCGTTCAAACCTAATCGGGTTTGGACGGAATTCAAGCAAATATGTGCCTCCACCGGACATGAATTCGAGACCCTTGATAAAAAGGTGACAGCATTACCAGTGCACCATCAATATAAACGGCTTGAAAACACATTGCCCCTTTGCTCGTTTCAAGATGAGTCAGTTAGAGTCAGCGTCAGGGTGCAGATGAAGTCCCTGGAGGTCTTGCGGTGCAAATTTAGAGAAAACCGAATGACATATAGTGCAGACAGATGCCTTTTATCATTCTTCTGAAAATTTATCCAAATGCTGTTTATACGGCCTTACTAAAAAACCTTGCGAAAAACACTTCGTTTTGTGTTGCCGAACAAAGTTCATACCTTGCTGAAGACATTATTATAATTCACAATCAAAATTATTTGGTTATATCATACAGTGTTGTAACGAGGCTAGAAAAAGCCATTTTACCTATCGTATATTAATTTTAAAATGTGACTTTTTGTCGAAGTTTTTTTAAGTTTGTCCATTTACTTATGCCAAATCACAGGAATGTAAAAGCTTTAATAACATAAACTGGGGGAGAAATTATCTCACACAAACTAATTTGGAAGCATTAGGTGACTGTAACATCTAGAAACAATAGATTTCGTGAATATAACTTGCCTGATAATTGCAGAACAAACCACATCGTTGGAAATTTATATTGCTGAAATTAATATCGAATTATAGGGAACGATTGATTGATTTACTTGCTTTATTTTAATTCGCTTCTTGTGCCACTTTTTGCTAATTTGCAAAGATGGGGATGAGTGATGATATCATGAAATTGATGAATGGACACTCACAAACATCCAGGCCAAGGCCGGGATTGAACCCGGGGCCCCTGGTTAGTGTTGCCCACGAGACGAGACTTTGGCCTGTCTCGTCTCGTGGAAATGCTGTGAAATGCTGTCTCGTCTCGAAAATATTCGTTTGTCAAAGGGACACATGATCAATCTCGTCTCGACTCGAATTTTTAAAAGCCTGTCCCGTCTCGTCCCGTGGGCAACACTACCCCTGGTGTCGAAGCGCGATGTGCTAACCACTCCACCACGAGGGCCGACTTATCAAGAACGAAACAAGTTTCAAAATATTAAACTTCGTATGTAAATAAATCACCGAATGCATAGTCCGCGTATGCAAGGGCCGAGTGACGGAGCAACCAAAACATTAAAAATTGCTTCATGTTTGTCAACCCGGCGTTGGTCTACTTGTTAGCGTTGCTCTAACATTGAAATGTATGTGCTTATATACTTGTATCTGTTGTAAAATTCGAAAGTCTTTTGTTTTGTCACGGGCCGGAGGGGAGTCATAATATGGTGGAGCAATGGTGGCGATTAGGGGGGCGAGGGGGCACTTGCCCCCCGTTCTTCGTCACTTTTGCCCTTGCACTGTGCTAAACCTTATCTTCAAAGGGAAATATTGTCTTTGCCCCCGCGGTTTTGGAACCCAATCGCCGCCACTGGGGTGGAGCATTTCCTTTCATCATTAGGAGCTGTGTCGTTATCCTGTAAACACATTGTCTATGTTAACTTGACGCTCACGTGTCGACCAACCACGAAATTGTTTTTTTCATTTTTTAATTTTTTTTCAGTGAATTGTATTGGTCTTCTTGTGCTTATGTGATTTTTTCTCATGATGGACAATACACACATATTGTAATTTCTCCCTTGCCCTCCGTGAGCACGCCTATGAGAAGGATTGTTATTGCTTTGACTTTCCATCCAAAGTATGATTTAGAACGGTCTTCTTATCCTGAACAGGTATTGAACTTTCGAAAGATACTAGGTGATTACTTTGTAGTTCTGCCTCTTAAGGGAGGAGTTCAACGATGCATGGATTCAACACACACAGAAACGCCCAGGTCGTTAGACCTGACTCAACTTTTATTCATTTTTATTATTTTACTTCACTTTTCAGACACTTTTGACTAATCGCGACGATGAGGATGAAGTTGATGAAGTGACACTCACATGCATGCCCAGTCCAGAATTCGGAACATTGGACGGCGGGCGACAAGCAAATCGAGTTCAAAACCGTTGACTTCGTAGTAACCCTTATCTACTCGTCATTAAATGAACACTGACGTCATCAAAGCTGCTACCCTCGAGATATAAATAACCATCAAGACTTAAGTTTCGGTGGTGATAAATTGTAGACAGTTGTTGCTTCATTCTGCGTGCAACATTTCATCGTACCCTAACCTCTCGATTTCAATACACCGAGCTGTTTGACACGCTCTTCATTTCAACAGTTCACTCATTAGGTCCTTATTGATGTTGTCATTTATATAGGGTGACCGTACGTCCCGTTTTGACCGGGACAGTCCCGTTTGAGAGGCGTGTCCCGGTCGTCCCTTCGATATTATTTAAAAACACTATTTGTCCCGTTTTATAAAAGTCTAGGTGTTAGCTTGAAAACCAAGTATAAAGTTGAGACATTTCATGCTAAAAAAAGTTGTATTGTTTTGCGTGTGTTCCGTTATTTGTAGAGCAGTGCATAAGCATGCCCAAGAAGCGTACATGCAGTTTCAATAAGGACTTGGTACAAGAAACAAACCAGAAACTCAAATGGCAAATCTCGCGTCAGATGTGTGGGGTAAGGTTTTCAAGGAGATTTATAAACGGTTGATGAAAAAATATAGCTGCTCTCAAGAAGATTGATTGTTCTGATAAATACTTCTTGCACTCCTCAACTTTAGCTTAGGGCTAACGTCAAAAGTTGATCAGAAGGAACCAGAAATACCGTGTAAGTCACACCGAGATTATAAAAACGACAGTTCATATTTCAAATAATAATAACGATAGTATAATTATAACAATAATTTTATAATTAGGCCTAACTGATTCTTCAGGAGGGGAGGAGGTAAACTGATCTTGGGATGTCCCGTTTTTGGGCCAAAATATTATGGTCACCCTACTACTAGGGTATCTAGCTTCGGGGCTCTCATTCCATTGTAATTATCATACTCTTACCATGAAAAGCCTCTCGCTTATTATCCGCGGTCCCGGGTTCGAACTCTGGTCAGAGCTCCAAAATTTGAGTGATGACTCAAAAGAATGAATATAGTTCGGAAAACTTAATAAGGACGATCTGGCTGCTATTGAAAAAGTCTGATAACAGCGGCGATGGGACTCAATGCTCTCAACGAAGAACCCATTGATAGGATTTGGTCTTCATAAGGCTGTTGAAATCCATGGCTATGCAGAGCACCTGCGTTATATTGAAAACTGAAAACTTCCATTACGTGAAGTCAAATTAACAATTTTGTAATAGCAATTTTGAAGTAATAAGCATAATCTTGAGTTTCGGGTCATAAAAACAAATGTTTAGAGTGTGAGCGAGCAAATCAATTGTTACTAAATACATGGTAAAAAACAGACAATTTGGTCTAAATTGAACAAAGTATATTTTGTCCCAATCCTCCATCTCCGGTCACGTCCCTGGTCTTGTATGTATACGTGTCAGTTAGAAACCGAATTCATTGCCTTGTGCTCACTGAAGGTCTGCTTGAGACGATTCCCGACACTTTGACGCCAGCGGTCAGCTGGGTTGCTCGGAACTTGCTTTTGTCGCGGGAACGATTCGAATGGAAACAGACAACTCTGCTAGTGATTGTTCCAGTCTAATTCTCGAATGAACATTTCATTTGCTCTCGTTGCCTTCACGAATTCTATTTAAAGCAGCCCAATAAATCAAAGAACGAAATAGCTATATTGGGAACCTTTCAACAACTCTCATATTCGCAGCCAGAATATTTTACAATAACAGGTGTTAATTGTATTTTTGACTGTAAACACAAGAATCTAATAAAAATCTTCCCACATTTTTCATCACGTTTCAATGAAGTCAAAACTTACAATGTTCAAACTTTCTTGTAATACTTTTCTAGTTATCCAAGTTACAAGATGTCATTTCTCAACGATAACTTTGTTACAACATTAACCCATTAGTGCCCAAAGTTGATTTTTTCATGAGATTTTAATCTTATTTAGTAATTTGTGTTTGTTTGTGTATAAATCGACCCAACAACTGATATTTGATCCCAAGTTGCCAATCATTGTCTATGTATAATGCGTCCCTTTAAAGGGACGCTGGGCACTCACCTTAGATAAGTGTCATGTTTTTCAAGAAAGTCTGTATTTCTTTTTCCATCAATTTTTTGATTGTTTCCTAGACTTGGAACATCACAATAATTGTTTTACATACAACATGGACTGCTGTTTCTACTCTATACATGTATAAAAACTTTTCATAAAATATATTTGAACAGAATATCATATCAACATACGTATTTTTGTTACACTTGAAAGCAGATTCACAATGTAGAAAAAAGTGAAAACTTTTTGTACTGCATTCACGTACATACATTATATATAAGAAATTATTTTAAGAGTACTCTCGGCATTTTTCCAATACCATTTTTTTCAAAAACAAGACATATGCAGTATTTTACATTGCTCCTTGCTACTCAGAATAGATATAGGCTAATGATACTCTCATCATTCTTATATAATGACATCAAATTTTACTCCATTTCACAGATTATTGTGCTTTCTTTGTTTTTTTTATAACTTGTGATGATACTTCTTGAAGCATTCAGCATGGAGTCCAATATCACATTTTCACATTTATATTACGATTTCTTCCCACACAGTTGACATTTTCTTTGAGTTGCACCTTTGACGATCCAGTGATTCAGTCCATCAAAGCGAGCATTTTATTGAGGTGTTGCAGATCTCCTGTCTTGTCCAGAGGGACAACCATACTGTTTCAGTAAAGTAATGGCCAGCTCTCAGCGAAACTGGAACAAACTTTCATTTGATCCAGTTACTTTCTTCTTTAGGTACCAGCAGTTAACCACAGCAACATAAAAAAATACACGAAAATTGGCCACCGGCATTTCCTTTAACGGAGTCTTTTTCTGTAAGCTGCAACTTGCTGATCCATTTGATCAACACCTCGCATGCCATTATTGTAGAGTTTGAAAGGGCTGGGGCGAGATATTTGAATGCGCTATTTTCAGTACGTGACCACCTTGGCACAGTGCCTTCCTCTACCTTTCCAAAGTTAGCAGCTATATTAGGAACATTATTGTCTAGCCATCAGACAATAACCACCCTTCCACTGGACATGCATTCATAGCTTCCTCTGGTTTTTCCTTGCTTTGTCAATGGACAAAGTGAAGTCCCATTTTCATGTATTGTTCCCATGGCTTGGTATCCTCCCTCTTGAAGATGTACCAATACGTGGTACGAAGTGAAGTAATTATCGAAGTATAATATATGTCCATTATGACCTGGTACTGAAGCTTGGTCCACCAACCCTAAGACAACATCACCTGCCAGACCAAATTCCAGAGATGCATCTTCAGATTTCTTCGTGTAAACATCAATTGCATACATGTTACCATGTGACGAACACAAAGCCCAAATCTTGTGTCCGAAATTTATTAGCTTTCCTCGTATAACCTGCTTAGCATAATGACGACCATAATATGGTATCATACTTTCGTCAATAGAAATATTCTTATCCAGGGTATTGTTTCTCAGAAACCGTTCCTGCAGCATGGTAAGGAATGGGCGTAGCTTATAGAGACGATCATTTGAATCTAGCGTGCAATTATTAGACAAATGAAAATTCTTAATTATATCGTCAAATCTGTTTCTCCTCATAGATTTTGACAGAAGTTTGTTACAGACAGCTGCTCATTTTTTTGTGTGGAGTACAAATTAGTTTGTGAAATAATCAGGTCCATCATTTCACTGTCAAAAAGCAACTGGAAGTATTCAACAGAAGTTTTTATATGATTTTCAGAAAACTTTGGTGTTGACAACTCTTTGACATTTATTTCCGGCATTTGTCTCTTTTGAATTCATCCATTTGGGGTGAGGAAAAGTTTTCCTTTTTTTGATACGTTAGGTGTAGTATCATTTCTTACACTATCAGTATCACATTCCTCAGGTTGCACACTGTCACAATATTCCTTACGAATCGGTCGCAATTCACATTTTGCAATAAGTGTTTGACGAGGAAAGTGGTTGGGATTTTTTTGCACTCGTCATTCGAATCATCGGAATCTGCATCTGTCACTCCACCAGACTCTTCTGGGGGCTCCATGAAAATATCTAAACCATCATAACACTGTTCTTCTTCCTCCAGAATTTACAGGATTTCTGCTACTGAGCTACAAAGTAAAGAAAAATATTGACAGAATTAGGTACATCTATTATGTAGATATGCGCATGCGCAAAATATGTAGCTACTACTAAACGTTTTGTTAAGTAAGCCTCTTTAAATTATTGTTCTTTTTCTGTCATAATTGAAATCAGAATTGAATTTATGGCTATGTTCTGCCCTCACTTTTATTCATCTGCAAAAAGAGAAAATAAAGGTTTTTTACTGGGTCAATGCCCAGCGTCCCTTTAAAGGGACACCTAAATTGTTGTTGTTGTTGTATTGACACTGTTAAAAACTTTTTCACTTTCATGATTTTAGTTAACAGATGATCCATTTTACTGTCATTAGACGTAAAAATATTTTAGAAAAATAATTAAAACTATTAAATATTCATAAATTACTTACCCATATCGCCCCATAGCTGCCATATTGCAGAATTCTAGACTTCAACTGCATGTAAAACACAAAAACTGGAATGAATAACAAAAGCGAACAATGGACTAAAGAAACCATTGTTCTGACAATGCAATCATACCAAAAAACAATCAACATAACAATCTGTGTAGAAATTTTCAGTTTTATTCTAACGTCCTTTTAAAGGGACGCTGGGCACTAATGGGTTAATATATTTCTGTCATTGTAATCAGCAATTCTTAGCTACGGTATAGTAAAGGTTCATGCAACTTCCCACTCTTTAAAATTATACACTTTTACGTGAGGTGAGATCCCGTCAACATAAGTTAGGATTTGAGGAACAGAAACGGATGACACGCTCACTCATCAGTGGTGCTTTCAAATCTGGGCCGAATAACAATTACAAAATGTCAGATCAAGTTTACGCCATAGATTAAGCTGATGCACTCGTATCCGGACTGAGATTTTCTGTGGTTTCTACAAACGACTGCAGGCATAGCAGTTTCGTCGTTGGCCAGTATTTTTCAAATATTCCTAAATCAAGTAATTGTCCAAAATAGTGGACATTAAGTGAGATAGGAAGTGTTGGCTCTAACAGCTACATTCGTGCAACGATTTAATAAATTTTATTTTACCTTTACATGATTCACATTATAATCATCAATAAATATTCCACACCTTTCTGACAATTAATATTATAATGCAATTTCTGAAGTGCAATAATGAACGTGGTATGGTGTCTGACTATCACGGGGTGACCTACCTAGGATTTTATTATTAATAAATTCAATACTTCGAATCAATATTTAGCTATTTGCAGTTTTTATGACAGATCTGCTCAAGAGAAACCGTTGGAGGGAAAAATGAACTGTGCACCGTATCCGACGAAGAGAAAGATAACTGTTCGTGTTAACTAACTAACTCCTTTATTACGAAGAATATTTCTTTATAGGATAAATCTCTAACATGCCCACATGTACGTATTTGTTTAGGTCTCTGGTTTGAATGCTTATTTAGAAAAATAAATAACAGAAAAAAAGTTTCATCGATGTAATTAAATGTTACAAAGATTTGCGCAATGTAGGACAAAGTGAGGAAACCTGATGGAATTTAGTTATTGTTAACGATGGATTACGGCTGTAATGCTTCATTTCCGTAAAAGATATCCTGAAACACGGCATATGCTTAAGTGCACAATCCATTTTCCCTGCAACGACATTGAAATCTAAAGTCTTAAAATACCACCACAAAATAGAGATTGTTCATTTTGCGCTCGTAGGCTTGTTGCACTACGTCTCTGTGTATTAGTAGCGACATGTTTTGTACTGTCAATGGTTGGAAATGTTTCGTGTGTACGTCGATGCAAACTGCTTCTTTCAAGGTTAGTTGATAAAACTACACACAATAATAAAACTAGACCGTATGATCGCAATGATCGAGACATTTAGCTTCTTGTGCTTTTCTAGTCGAGTCAGTTTGTTCTGCCTAGACGACACCATCTACTTTTTGTAAGTAATGAATTGAAAGCATTTCTTGTGATTAAGAAATGTCTCCCTCTGTTGCTAATATCGGATTCTTGAAATAACAGTGCAGAATAATGGTGTGTTCGCCTTTACCTCACTTTGGTGTAGCCACTTGTTTTATTGCGACATGTTATGAGAGTTATTACAGCCGACATTGCAAGAAAATATAACGCAACATCAGTTTAGGGTTGTACAGTCGTGGTAGTAATGATCCCATTGAACGTCAATAATGTTGCTACAACACAGAAGTGTCCGTGACTGTACGATATGCTTATTTACCAATAATATACTCCTCCCAAATCTGCCGCGAGAACGTTGGTTCATTTCTCTTTCTTAATCGTGGTTGCGTATTGCAAGGGTGAAGTGTTTGTGATATCGAGGTAGCAAGGTGGTAAAAAGGGTTATTTTTATCGACATGAAGACATACGATATTTAAACTTATTGACTTTATGCTTGCTTTTGGTGCAGGTGGAACTCGTTTGTTTGAGTTGGTGTTTTAAGTCCACTTTATGCACAGTAAGGCTAATCGGGACTGGACCTACAGTTTGAAGTGGAATCCTATCCACTAAGTACCTCCACCGGGTATCGGACCGGTATCCCTTGATTACAAGGCGACGAAGCTACTACTACGACATTTTGTTTAAAGGAATACCTCCAAGCGGAAGTTATTCACTTTATTCTTAAGATTTTCATTTCTCGGTTAATCTCAATTTTCAGTTTTTCTCATTTGGACAAACACAAATACCTATGCCTTACCCGGGACTCGAACCCGGAACCTGTGGCGTCGTAGCTCTCTGTGCTAACGAATCCTCCACGGAGGTCGACAGCTCCATCGGGGACGCTTTAAGTGGAACATATCCCTCCCACTTCACTGCGAGAAGAACTACCGAAGTAAGAAAGGACCGGGTGTCCGGTAAAAAAGGCGCGAGAACGAAACGCTTGTGGCCCAGGTGCAAAGAAACACCAGCAGACTTCATGGGTGACGTGGAAGTAGAGGTCAGGGGATGAACAGTTACTGTGATTGGGTTGTTGCAAGGAATGAGATTTATAAAACGTTTTATTGCTCGCTCCATTCGCGAAACAAACACGCTTCACATCAAGTTTATACGTCGATCATTCATTATTACAATTATGCGGGAAACTCTATTTGTAAAAGCATCTCTTCCTTTCCTGAGAAGAATTCAATAAAACAAGCGGCACGCGACACGCTTAACTTGGAAACCAGTATTCAGAAATAAATGCAACCTTTCGTATCAAAGCGACAGGACAAGCTGCACGTGTCGCTCTGACTAGGCAGTTTTCTCAATACCGTGCATCCTGTCACCTCGTGCTCTTGTTAGCTCATGTGCTGTGAATGTTTGAATTTAAACTAACTGTGCCAGTGTCGCTTGCCGCTTGCAGCTTCTGTGTGAATTCTCCGTGTCGCTTGTCGCCTGTCACTTGTCGTCTGTCATTTGTAGCTTTTGGCTTTGTAAGGGAGATTTCACACGAAACCGACAACCACCACGTGTCCCTTGGAAGCGAACCTGCAGTAATGAATTGAAACTTTCGAACAGAAGCGACACGACAAGATGCAGGTGTCGCTTGAAGTTTGTGTGTCTCCGATTGTCAGTTTTGTTAATACCGTGCTTCATGCCGCTTCGTACTTTTGTTCGCGCATGCGCGATCAATGTTTTGCCTTATATTGAATGGTCTAATGTCGCTTGTCGCTTTGGTATAAAATCTCCATGTCGCTAGTCGCCTGCCGTTTATGCCGTTTAAGCAGCTTCCAGACCGAAGCGTAAAGCGACAAGCGACAAGCCTCGGTAATCAATGAAACGTTTCGAACTGATACAGCACTGTAAGCTGCAAATATTTCATGTCGCTTGGTTGTGTCACTCAAACTGGCTATTTTATCAATGTTGTGCATCGTGACTCCTCCACTTGTTGTCGTGCACGGGCGGTGAATGTTTTAGTCTACACGACAAAAGGAACCCTTGTCTCTAGTCGATGTGGAAGCACAGTGTCGCTTGTCGCCTCAGTCAGAATTCTTCCCCTGACCCCTTCAACGAGACTTCAGATTGAAGCGACAAGTGGCAGGCGACAATCGACAGGCAACACTGGCATGGACGTGAGCAGGACTTTTTCCAGGGAGGGGTAAGGAAGGTATTTTTTCCAGGGGGTCAAATAAGCCACAATTTCCTCAATGTTCCCTCAAAAAACATTGCTTAAATTTGAATTTATCATGTTCGTGCATTAATAAACACTTATTATTGTGGCTGAAATGAAATCATATGTGTGAAATATATAATTTTTGGTTGACTTTCATTTTCCAGGGGGACACGTCCTCCCTTGCCCCCACCCCCCTTTCCGGACGCCCATGAACACTGGCGACTTCAATCTAAAGCAAGAAATTCACCGCTCATGCCCGAAAAACCTAATGCATCAACCCGCAAGCGACATGTGCAGCTTCCCCTGTCGCATCAATGCGAAAGGTCGAATTGATTACTAAGGGTTCACTTCCAAGCGATAAGTATCTTTTGTCGCTTGTTACCTATTGCATTTCGCTTGGTAGCGTGCCAATAAGAGCTCCGTTTCACACAGTTGCGGCATGATAGGCCGCACAAGCCTGCTTTGATTTCTGAAATCTTCAAACAACACATAAAAGTATGCAAAGTAAAAATTAAGATTCAGCGATTAGGGTAAATGTGATTATTGTCTCAATTCCACAGTGGAACTCCTAAGTACGGCACTGACTGCACAACAGTTAATCACTTCCTAACTCCGCCGCGAGAGGAACTCTTCTTCCCCCCCCCCCTTTCCGACCGCCGCGAGAGGATCTCTTCTTCTCCCCCTCCCCTTCCGAATGCTCTGCGCAGAGACAGATACGTCCAAGCTACACGCTCTCAATTGACGCCGTAAAGCGCATTTCACAACTATTGCCCAATTCGGTATGGCTCGTAGCTGCTTACACACAGGAGAAAATCATGTGACCTACAAGAATTGTGATTGGTTGGACGGGTTGTGCAATATTGATTGGTACCCACAACGGATGCAATTGTATTAAAATTACAACACGTAAATTAGACAGGTGATATTGGCACCAGGTTCCAACAAGAATAGTACCCATTTTTTCGTGAGGAAAACTGCATAAATGAAAATTTTCAAAAACCACGGTGGTATTTGTAATCACATGCATGGTCTCGACATTTTAAAATGAATTTGATTATGCTAATTTATCAAATTATAGTGGTTCCAACAACATATGTTCACTCACTCGGGCCTTATAAGACCTCGTTTACACGTATGTGTGTGTGTGTGTGTGTGTGTGTGTGTGTGTGTGTGTGTGTGGGTGTGTTAATACGTTTGGTCTAGTTTCAAGTGTAGCCAAAAACAATATCAAGAGGGCTTATTTTTAACAAGCTTATGGACAACAATCTCACAGATGCAGCTTTTGTAAGTGTAGCCAAATCAATCTAAGGGGGGTCATACTTTCCCGGGAAATTCCCGAGGGCATTTTTACAAAAATCTTGGATTAGACGGAGTACCACACTTGAGCAAAAAGCTCATATGGGCATGTTGAGCAAGTTTTAAGTGTAGCCAAATCTGCCTGAAGGGGGTTCATACTTTATCGACCCAATAGTGTATACTTTTATACTACTCTTTGGATATGGATGGGAGCTTCTAATGGAATGTTCCGTATTATCGTCTGTATGCATGCTTGGGTCGTTGACTCGTGCAGTGAGAAAGCTGTTTGAAGGCCAGTTTGTACAAACAATGTTCTTGCCTGTGTTTTCACGTGTATTAGTGCCAACCCACCTGTCTTCTCTGATAATGTGACCTCATTTATTGCCACCCGGAAAATTGTATCGTGCCACAAAAAGCAGCCAATAGCTTTGTTGACCTTGGCTAAGTGCTGTGGTTTGAAGGGCAGGATTTTTGCTACATACCAAAGTTTAGAGGGAGCAAAAACGTTGATAAATCTTACTCTTGCTTTTAAACTCAGAGCATCTTGTTCACTCTGATGACGTAGAAAACCCTCTCGCACGTGAGTTTACTATTGGCTTCGATCGTTTCATCGATATTTGCATAAAAGTTTATACCTAAAACTTTTATTTTCTTGTCTACAGGGATCTCCGTATTGTTTGTGAAAGGATTCTTCTTGCCAAGGGGCATCTGGAATGACTTTCGATTGTTTAGTTTTGCTCCTGATGTGAGCTCAAAAGTATGTATTTGGCTTTTAACACTGTACAGATCTCTTTCATCCTTGAGAAAAATCGTGACGTCGTCCATGAAACTGCCAACTTGTATTTTGGTGGAAGCCATAGAACTGCCCTGTAAATGATGCTGGATACTAAACAAAAAGGGGGCTATTGTGAGGACGTACAATGTGCTACTCAATGGACTACGATGTAGTACACCCCGTCGCATTTTAAAACTTGTTGTCAAGAAACCATTTATTTTGAGTTTTAGCAGCATATGATTATATAATGTTTTTATCCAATTCATAAAAGTGTCTCCGAAGCCATATGCTTCTAAGACTTTGTACAGATATTCGTGGCTCAGTCTGCCATATGCTTGGGAAAAGTCTAAAGATAGAATTGCCTCTGATGTATTCTTATTTTGTTTGGTAATATTTACGTCTCTTATCGTTTGAAGCAAGTGATGTATACTTTGAGACGTATTACAAGCGAACTGTAAATTGCCAATAAGTTTAACCATATATTTTTTTAGACGCTGATTTATGCACCTACTTATAAGTTTGATATCACTACTCAATATTGAAATTGGCTTAAATGAGTGACAAATTTTGGATTTGCCTTTTTGGGAACTAACACTATAACTCCCGTGCTACTGGTCTTCCCTATTGTCCCTGTTGTCAACACTTCGTTGACCCATTCCGTTAATTCGTCTCCTATTAAATCCCAGAAACATTGATAGAATTCTGATGGTAATCCATCTTCGGCAGTAGTTTTATTCCTCGGAGCTTTGAATACTGCATCATGAACCTCCTTTTTACTAAACGGTTGTGTGAGCTCAGTTCTTTCATTTTCCGTCAGTGATGCAGGGAAGTAGTTCAAAAAATTGCATTGCGTTTCTTTTCTATTAAAGGCTTGACCAAGAAGATTTTTATAGTATTGCAAAAACCTGTCGTGTATACTATGAAAGCTGGTGACAACTTCACCGGAATCTAAAGTTAATTTATGAATAACGTGACTCCTGGCGTGTTTATGTTCTTGAAGAATGTGACTTAGTGTGGCTTGCTCGTCAGGGTCTATAGGAAGAACATTTCTCTTTATTATTGCTGCAGATTTTCGTTTCCTATGTATAGCAAGTAATTACGCTTTTATTTAATTTGCATATGGACGATCGAAATTACCTTGCAGTGGTAAACGATGGAGATCAGTCAAGACTGCATACAAAAAAATATATTTGTTTCTTTGATCTCTACTAACCTCTGCACTGAATAATTTACTGACCTGACGAAATTTAGGCTTAACTGGAGTTTCCCACCACTCGATTAGGGTCTTTTGCACTGCCCGAGAGGCCTTGAGTTCGTTCCACGTTTCCCTGATTAGCTGGACATAACTACCATTGTGTAATAATGTGTTATTTAAAAGCCAGTATCCGCTACCTTGTAGGGGTTTGATCAAATCTAAATTTATTTTGAGAATTGGGACACTATGGTCACTAAAGCATGCTGGAAAATTTTGAACACTAATTATATATTCCTGAAATCTTGGTGCGACATAAAACCTATAGATACTTGACACACTATTGGAGGTGATATGTGTGTAACCTGGACTTTCGCCGTTGGCGTGTATCCAAGCGTCACGCAGTTGTAACTCCTGCGTTAATTCATAGAGCGCACGTGAGAAGTTGTATCCTGGATTTTCAACTTGTGAACGAATTACGCAGTTAAAATCTCCCACTAGTACAGTGTCTAGTGTGTGAGATGTCAACTCGGGCCTTACAACTGTTAAAAAAAATCTTCTCTGTCCGCTCTGTTTTGGCTTCCAGACGGAGCATACACATTACAGAGAAACACTGAACCTAATTTGGCACTTATTTGTCTGCCCGTGGGATGGGGCACTACATTACGTAAATCCAAATGTCGCGTAGATGCTATGGCAGTCCCTTGTGCAAGGGGAGTAAAATTGTTATATACTTTAAACATGCTAAGTACAGAAAAATCGTCTATTGCGACCTCTTGGAAGAGGGCCACATCAATAGACGATTTAATGAGAAAGTCATTGAGAGCAATTATTTTGGTCTTACTTTGCATTTGATTCAAATTTATAGATGCCAATGTAAATGTTTGCATGATTATAACTGTCCAAAAAAGAAAACTTAACTTACTTACATTCTTCAACATTACCGATCTCTAATTTCTGCCTACAATGCATTAACTATGCATTCCACTAAATAAATCTGGGATAAGTTTGTTACTCGTCGAAGGTTTCTTTTTAAGTAGTACAGGCTGACTGGTTCACCAACTTCAAGTGAGGTTCAGTGTTGCCAACCCACCCCAAGAAAATTTCACCATGGTGATATTTTACAGGCGAAGCTAACCTACCAATAGGAGTTGGCAACACTGACTATTTGCTTCACAAACCTCTTGTTTTTTTTAAACATATGATATTTCACAGGCGAGGCTAACCTACAAATTACAAGTTGACGGCGTAGCCTTCTATAAGATGATAAGTATGCAGTAAGATGAAGAAGACGCCAACTGGAAATAGCGGTGTTAATGCTTCCTCCTCTCTACCCCCCCTTCTCAAGGTCCTCCTCCCTTATGGCGGGAACCCAACGTTCTGGCGCAGTCCTTTGACCTACTTTTTATTTTACGACGTTTTACGGACTAAACTAACCTACAATGAGAGAAAAGTAGACAGAAGATGCTCTGGCATCACTTTTTAAGATATTTTTACCTCCTGCAAATTTTGCTCTTATGCTAACCTCGCCCTTTGACCTACTCTTGAAATGACTTACGACATTTTCCTATATGTCCTCTTACTATAAGGTCCCTCAGTGTAATCTACTACGACCTGCTCTCGGCGTAATCTGCAAGGATGTTTTTTTAAAACTCATGTGTGATCTTATACAATGTGGCCCCCCTGCTACGACCTAACGGGACCTCTCCTACGATGGTTTTGGGCCCCCCCTGCTACGATGTTTTTCTCCTCATGATGCAAAAAAAATGGTATTGTAGCGGTATTTGCAATTTAACGCAGGACTTGGAAAAAAATTCGGAAAATTTTTGGTTCCATGACGACCTATGTTCATTTTGGTATGGGAGGACAGAGGACACCGAGATTCGAGCGACGCACTAAACCCGACCTTTCTACGACTATTCGTTCAAAAGTTACGAGTGATCAAAGTTTTGGAGGGTGGGTTAACTTCTTACCTCTTGACCCCAGGACCACCAAAACTTGGTACACGTACAAAATCGACAGGGGGTATCTAACGATACCGGATGGGGGTGTTTTTTGATATATTTTTTCGATAACTCTTACCATTTTTGAGATATTTGCAATTTAATTTTTTTTTAATGCTGTGGACTTAGAAAAAAATTGGTTCCATGACGACCTATGTTTATTTTGGTATGGGAGGACAGAGGACACCGAGACGCAACCGACACACTAAACCCGACCTCTCTACGCGTACTCTAAGTAATCAAAAAAAAACGACAAGGGCAGATTTTTCGATAACTCTCACTGTTTCCAAGGTACTTAGGTTTTTGATAGACGACAACGACGGAGTCATCAATGAGTAAACATCTGAACTCGGTGATAGAACCATGTAACTATCTACCATCTGTTAGATGTTTTGTGAACTAAGTGGTGCTTTGTTTGTGCGTAACAAAAATACAACGCTTTTTGCACTTGGTTATCATCACCTAACATGTTATTAATTGTTTTTTTAAAATTAATTACAACTGAAAATTAATAATTAATATTATCTAAAGTTACTAATTAATAGTATACAAGTAATTGATATATTTTTTGTTCTTCTTGCAAGTGTTTGGTAATTATAGTTGTTGCAAAAATATAGCTCTCGCGTATGACAGTTTCTGAGTTTTGTTGGGTATATATAGACGAATCGAAATTTTACTTGTTATGTTAAATTGTATGTTAGGGTACATGGTAGGATAAATCATTGTATATTAGAGCGCTCTTTTAATGATTTGCCTATAACTGCATACAGGCAGCCGTAAATTTAGCATAAAATATCCTGATCCTGTCTCTTCTAGCATGTGCGACGTTTGTTGTGGTGGGATCATTGGGGTAAAAGTGATTCTCCCATTATCTCATCTTACTTACTAGCATATGCGATACGAAGAACAGGTGTGTATGTGGCTTACTAGGATTAGGCTCATGGTAATGAGGTCCTAGTAGCTGAAATCGTTGTCGGCGTATTTTGCAAAAATTTTCCTTAAACAGTTAACAAATATAATATATATTTTTTTTAATTCATTTAAAGTAGTGTAATTGGTACTACAACCAGCACAACAAATGATGAGCCCCCCTCAGGCAGAATTGGCCACACTTAAAACAAGCTCAACATGCCCATATGAGCTTTTTGCTCAAGTGTAGCACCCCGTCTAATCCAAGATTTTTGTAAAATTGCCCTCGGGAATTTCCCGAAGCTACAGTGTACAAATGATGAGCCCCCTCAGATTGATTTGCCCATACTTACAAAAGGCACTTCTGTGAGATTGTTGTCCATAAATTTGTTAAAAATATGCTCCTCTTGATATTTTTTTTGGATACACTTTAAACTAGGCCAAACATATTAACACACACACACACACACACACACACACACATATTTAGTTCCGGTTTAAGTTCAATTGGGCACCAGGCTCAACTTGCATATCTAGTACTAACACAATTTAATTCTTCTAGAATTGCTCTGTGACTCTCTCATTTCTTACATCATAAACATATGATTTTTCACCGATGAGAATAACACTACATATGGTGTCATCAGGGAGTGTATCGTGGAATTCACAGATAATTTTAATGTTTGTCCTGTCATTAACCACAACTTGTTTTCTTTTTGAAGTGTTGATGACAAACATGGGTATCTGTGCTTTGAATTCATCTGGTGTGTAATACATGTCAGTATTGCCAGTAGTGACCCTTTTGTATGCTGTAAATGCTTCATATAATTTAAGGAAATCATCCTTGGACATGACTAAATTATAATTTTCTCTAGGAAATACCTCATTTCTGCCATTTTTAAGATATATGTTCTTGATGTTCCAGTTATCAAATTTACTTGAATTTTTTTCCTGATTATTGTGTCTTCCAGTCTGAAACAATACCACCAC
The DNA here is from genome assembly GCF_977018435.1 of Lepisma saccharinum. NCBI lineage: Eukaryota > Metazoa > Arthropoda > Insecta > Zygentoma > Lepismatidae > Lepisma > Lepisma saccharinum. The sequence goes on along the minus strand of NW_028143231.1, from coordinate 84,998 downwards.
AAAATCCGGCATGTCATATTGTATACTGGAGAATGAATTTGTAGCATCAAACTCATAATAAGTACCAGCGGCAGGCTTCTGTACACATTGATATGTATAAAATTGTAAAGGAATCTGTGGATTTTTTATTATATCTGCTTTGTATTTAAGAGAATAACTGGCCTCATATTCAACAACCGGGATTCTTAGCTCCATAGTCTGAATAATGCACTTGCCCTCATCAGATAGGGTATTGGGCAGAGCTTCCCCTGTAGAGTTTAATGTACTGTACCTCATCAAAGCATTATTATCATTGGCAGCTCTTCTAAATGTGATTCTTAAACCACCCTTCCACATAATATCTTTGTAATCTGAGAAGAATCCTGGCAACCAGCACATTGGAAACAGCACTGTGTGGCTTTTAGATATAATTTTATCACCAGCCTCAAATCCACCTATTTTGTAGTAAGAAGCCTTGGTTTTGGATAATTTTAGTGTGGCCAAAGCTGTGGAGGTAATGCCGGGATAATCCACTATGTTTATAACAACACCATTCTTTCTGATCTCAATTTCAGAGAACAGATGTGGCACAAAATTGTCCACACATCTTATATTTGAATTTGCCGGATAATCTGTACCATCGAGCTTTACAACATCAAATTTGATGTATAGATCTGCTCTGTGGGGGTGTATAAAGCCATCCCCTACATCAAGATCAACCTCAAACTCTGTGTTGGGTTGATTTAAATTTGCAAATGTCCTCCTGTTTGGGGGGAATGATTGTAGCTCATAACTCTCAATATTTTCCATTTTTTTCTTGTATGTATTTTTATTTAAATATTAATCTCTATGATAGCAGTTGTTGTGGCTCCAGCAAAATCAACTAATTCTTATTTTTCATTAGTGACCTTCAATTCAATGTTATCTATAATGTTGGGGATGGAGTGTAGATGATTGGCTCCATAAATTCAGAAATAGGTATAAATGTTGCAATGATGCCAGTTTGTTTGTGAGTGCCTATGCCATTTGATTTGGTGATCATACCCTCAGCCACATTACAGTGAATATTTAGAGCCTCTATGGCTAAGAATTTAGGTATAGTAAAAGCAGTGTGTTTGATGGCTGGTTCAAGTTTGTGTTGTTCTCAAAGCCTAACAGCTCTCCTATAGTACCCAGATCCATTGTTTCTGTAGCAGATACAATCTCTACTCTGTGAGTGACAGAATTTTGAGTTAATACTATACCTCTGGGTAATTGAGCATTTAGAGTGGACAGATTATATTGCCCTGGAGTGATGACAATTTTTTGATCCCCTACTGCAATTGTGTTGTTGTGGTGTGTAATATTAGGGATCAAGTACATGCCATAAAATGCTCTGAGAGCTATTGTTTTGGGATACACTATATCATCATGTAATTTGAGTTTCAATATTGAATTTTGGCTGGTGAGATGGAATAACCCCATGATGTTTTAAATACCACAAGGGTTTTTGAAAATTTTCAATTGATGGTTTATTTATTTGAGACATATATCTAAGAACAGATAAACACAAATGTCCACAATTAACATCTTTGAAGTTTTGAACACGGGCATTAATGTAATAAAGATTAGTTGATTTTAGATATTTTACTAAATTTTCAGGTGGAACACCTCCAAATGAATCAAACACAAAAGCCTCATTTTTTAATTATTTAAGATAACAAATCCAGTGAGTGCCCTGATTTTTGTACTTATCAAAATTAACAATGCCACACTCTTTGTTGAGTGGTTGCTCTGGCAAAGAATCAGACATGTACACACCTCTAAAATTTTTGATGCCCAGTGGCTTGATTAAAGCTTCAATATCTTGGTTTGTAAGCAGCTCTTGTTTTTTTAAAACTTATTCATGGCTCTCTTAACACCTTTGCCTTGTTTCTCCATGGCCAGGTTATGGCGCTTCAATTCATCTAATTCTGCCCTATTTTTCTTGGCATCTATTACTGTTTTTGCTATGGCAGCTGATCCCCCAGCCAAGCTCCCAACAGCTCCAAGCCTCTTCTAATTTCTTGTCTGCAACATGTCTCTTGTCAAGATCAGAATGTGTGTTGTATGCTATGTCATGGTCTCTACAAGCAGCATCTAGGGGATTAACACCAGGATGACCTCTGTTTAATCTATGGTCCAATTTTGTGCCTGGACCACAATACTGATAGCCTGGAATATGTAGTTCAAATGGCAGCTTGTTTATAATGTCATTAACCAACCCCCGACCCTCAGAAATATTCCAAAATTTAGGTGGTAGAGTATTAATAATTTTTATAAGATATCCAATCCCCTTAGTGTCATTCACTATAAAATTAGACAATTTTGTGCTTATCATGTCCATAATTCCAACCTTTTCATTGTAAAAATTGTGGTTGCCAGCATTTTCCTCCCCAGCTATCACCAATAACCTATCTACAAGTTTCCTGACATCATCAACCCACACAAATTCTTTAGGCAGGGTGTTGTATTGTGTGATTCCACTACCTGTCTTGATTTGTGACCATATGGGCTTGATTAAGTTGTTGTATTTTGCTCCACTGCTAGACTTAACTCTTTTTTGTGTGGGATCATTGTTCTGGTATTGAGCATCTGATTTTATTAATATTTCCTTGTTATGCTCATAATCTTGATCTGTATAGCTGACAGGCCTTTTCCTAGTCATCAGTTCCCACAATCCAGGTGTTCCGAGATACTTAACAAAAGCACCTCTTTCTCCAAGATGAGATTCTGAATATACAATTATATCATCTCCCATAAATGTTACTCTGAAATTGCCAATTTTATGTATGATGCTACCATCACGCTCTGTGTCAGCATATAAGCCAAAGACCTCATCTTTGTTGTCTTTAGGTGTGGTTAAATATTTTTGAGCAAGAAGACCCAATTCAATAGGATCCTGAGTAGCTTCAATTCTTCGAGGAGGAACAGGACTAGGTGTATGAATACTGGAAAGTGGGGTGATTGGATAATCTAATATGTTCCTTGCAGCTACAGTTACAAGCTCTGTGATCAAATTTTGATTTTGCTCTGTAACAGTTTTGATATTTTTTACCTAATTCACTAATAGCATCAATAATAGGCTGTTCTGTTTGTTTGTGTTGTTCATAAATTCCTCGGTTCTATGATTTCCATCCCTTAAATCTTTTTACAAGATAATCTCTTAATTTAAGATCATCAATAATTGGCCTTTTCATGGTTATTTATATATGTTTCAATCTCTAGAAAATTGTTGATTTTATTTCTGTATTTACCACTATTGGGTTTTCTTGTCATATCAATTGTGACAAACCCATAACTGTCCTGGTTCCAGCACCTACTGCAAAACTTGGAAAAATCATTGTAGCTTAAATCCCACCTACATATTCATCATGTATGTGTTTGAGTTTTTATGATCTTGATGAAACACACATATAAAATTGCTGTTGTCTCGGATCAGCTGCTTCGGAATTTTAGAAAAAGTCTGTGCCAGGTAGAAACAATCAATGTTTTTGTGTCGCCCCTGTGTAAAAAAATTTCTAACCTTGTTTTGATTATCCAGTATAATGTCATCAAACACAACAACAGAATTATCGAGACATTCATGAAGCAGCTTAACATCTGATTCAAAAGTGGCAATATCCAATCCATCATATAGCTTCATCAGCTACTTATATTTTAATTGTTCCAAGCTCTTAGAGAAAACATACAAGTGCCTGTTTTTCCAGTCTAACCAGTTGGGTGCCAATAAAAAATTATCAATCATTAGTGTAGTTTTACCACAAGCCGATGGCCCAACAATAAGACATCTAATATTTTCAGGCAGCAACTTGCCATTTCTCTTAATCTGCTGTTCAGGTTCTGGCAGCCTTTTTATAACATCCCAGGTGCTCATATTATCACTTTGTCTGCATCGATCCAGCTGTGTTCTGGAAGTCCTAGCCATTTCACAAATAACTTGTTGCCTTTTCTGCAAATGATTTTTTCTATGAGATATGTGTCAGGCTGTTTAGTTTTGTTGAGATCTTCTTCATAGAACCGGCCTTTGAGAATTTCTCCTCGGTGGTCTTTTATTTTATATGTGTTAAGGGTCCCAGGTTTAACTTGAACCACTGTAAATAATTCAGTGCTCCAGTTTCTGGTAAAGCCTCTTTTGAATAAGTGCTTATATTTGCTGATTCTTACTTGATCACCCACCTTGTATTTGGCTTTTCTTGTTGTTGGCTGGTATCTAGGATAATAAACAGTCCTGATCAATTTTTGCTCATCAGATGAAGTTACTTCAGAGGGTTTCATGTTGATTGTGGAATGGACAGAGTTGTTATATTTATGTAGAAGTTCTGGAAGAATATTAAGCCATTTATAATTACCTTGAAGTGTAAATTGTTTATACATATGATTTTTTAGGGTTTTGTTGAATCTCTCTACAATTGAGGCCTTGAGATCACTGTAACTCGAGTAATGTTGTATTGACTTCCTTTTAATAAATTGTTGGAACACAGAATTATAGAATTCTTTGCCATTATCTGTTTGCAAATAGCGCGGTGATCTTCCACTCTGATTGATGATTGTCCTGATGGTTTCTGTAACATATTTTCCAGTCTTGGATTTGAGTGGCACAGCCCAGGCAAATTTTGAAAATGTGTCTATTACAGTGAGTAGATACTTGTAGCCCTTGTTGATTTTGTCTAAGTTTTTCAGCTGTCCACTTGCCATCTCAATCAAGTCGCTCTGCCATAAATCATCTATGCCTTTTGTAACTACTGGCCGTCTCTTATAATTATGTCTGGCTTGTCTGTGTAATTCATCAACAATAATTTGTCTAGACATAATATGAAAACAAGAATATTGCAACTACGGGGTGTTCAGCAGCTGATACTACAGGATTTTCTAAATATAATTTGTCTTCTATTTGTATATGAAATTCCAGAGAGCCATCATCTTCAGCATAAGATGTTTCTAATGTATTGGGATCTGTAAAATCCTCTAAGTCTACACTGGTGATTTTTGGTTTGTTTTCAGCATTTGTTATTGATAAGGTCGGGTAGTGGTGTGCCTGTGGTTGCAGCCAATATTTGATCTTGATTGGTCTCAGTGTGCCCCCAACAAAAAACTGGTAATAAAATTGAGCAGGGGACAGCATATATATTTTGCCACCTGGTGCAAATGGTGAATCATATTCTTCGTTGGGGATGCTGTACAATTCAAGAATATCTGTATGTTTTGGATTCTCAATTATGCCTGTTATTTCTTTTTCTGCTGTAAGCAATCTGCTTGTTACAGATTCAAGGTGCTCATTAATAGTCCTAACAACATCATCATGGCCTGGCTTGATTTTTATGTCCACAATAAGTTTCTTGTATTGTTGCATAATCTCTTGAAGCTGGGTGGCAAAAACAGACAGAGCATTTGCTTGATTGGATTCCATGGTCCCAAGCTGTTGCTTGATATTAGCTACAATTTGTTGCAAATTTTCAATAACTGCCAATTTTGAATTTTGAGCAGTATGATCATGGACCTGTGTTCTGATATCCTCAAACAGGGCATGCAGTTCATTAATATGATGATTGGTTGGTAGAGTGGCCACTGTCTGAGTGAGTTGTTTGATCTCTGTCTGGATATTCTTGATATCTTCTGATTTCAATATGCGATTCACTGCTCTCTTAATACTTTTAAGTTCCTGTGATGTAGGCAGATTTGATACAGTATTCTGCAAAGATTCAAGTGCCAATTTTACATTGTTTAATTCAGAAGCATCAGCCACATTTTGCATAGTATTTTGGAGCAGGGCTATATCTGCCTGAGTGGGTGTTGATTGTTGTAAAATTTCAAGTTTTGTTTGGATATCATCGATCAAGTGATGAAAATGAGATAGTTCAGATTCAGTGTTGAGGTTTTCAAGCTTTGTGATCTGTTCCTGGACACTTACAAGAGTGTCTACAATCCCGGGCAGGCGGGATTCTAGAGATTCTTGTACATTTGTCAAATCACTTTGCACTGCTGCTATTGTACCCTCAAGATGGGTTATGGTACTTTGAATTTTTCCAAAATCTTCATATGTTTCAAGTTGCAGCTTAATATTGGCAACACTCCGAGTTATTGCACTCAAAGCATCAGAAGATGGCAAGTTGTTCATCAAATTTTCAAGTGTCTCAATTTTTTCTTTAACCTCGGCTATGGCATTGTTCATGGGGTCCGGATTAGGTATCTGGAGTGATTGAATCTGTTCTTTTAGAGTGGAAATCACTAGATCAAAATCTTCTTGTGATTTTAGGCTTTTGACAATTATTTGGAGCTGTCTGGACATTATTTATCTGCTCTTCCAATTGCTGTTTCAATTGCTCAGAGTTGGTGGCCTGGGTCTTAAATTTGGCTTGAAGAGCTGCTACAGCCTCTTCTAAACTTTGAAAATTATCCAATGTTGCCAGATCAGTATATTTCTGAAGCAATAATTTGAGTTCAGAATCAATTTTAAGAAGAGGGTCCATGCATTGTGATTGTAAATTTGTAATTTCTAGTTGAAGACTGGCATTGAGTGTGGTTTGTAAAGCTTGTAAATCACTTCTTAATTTCTTGACTCTGACATCAAGCATCAGAATCTCATCACTGTGATCTTCATGTCTTGTATGGCCAAATATATCATTAGGCATTTTTGTTTTAGCGGTTATTTATTATTGAATATCTGATTCTTAATTCTATAAAAAAAGGTATAAGCTTGTCATAGGATCCAGGGACTTCAATATATACGCAGTCACCAGCAGAAACAGTATATACTGTGCCAGAAACCATGTTTGAGTGCTTAATTCTATAAATATTTCTCCCTACTGAAATTTTGACATCACCCTCAGGAGTTGTAATAAATTGTAATTGACCACCTACAGGTAATTGGTAATAATTTAAATTATTGTTAAATATGTATAATGTTTTACCTGTTTTATCATCAACATCTGTAAGTATGCTGTTCAGATGAATAATTAACAAAGCACTTAGTTTAGATATTATATCAGAAGAGGGATGTGGTGTTGGCAGGTCCATAATAGCCTGTTTTTTGAACCCAAATAAGTTCATAGGCATGTTTATTTATTTCAAATCATGCTCTGTAATTGGGCATTGATTGCCATTTTTCAAGTCACAATCACCCCATGGTAAAGTATGTATGCCACATGACAAAATGCATCTCTTATCATCATGTGGGTCCAGAGCCACTTTTCTTACAATATTTGTAGTCAACAAGTGATCCACACTCTGAATTCTGGATTCTGATGTTCTGATTGTGCTACATAATTTGAGGCAATTTTTGTAATCTTCAAATTCAAGCTCTTTGTCTACAGTCACTCTGCCAATGCCCTTGGCCTTTTTGGCAACAGCGCCACTACATGTTTCAAAACTGTACATCTTGGCTCTTAACCCAGCAAATGCCACAATAACATCACCAAGTGTCTCATCTTTTAACTTGCCAGGCACCTTTTTGTTGTGGTGTTTAATTTTTGAATGTTCAGTGGTATCAAAATATTTAAACAATTCAGGCTGTGCTATATCTTGATAAACATCTTCTGTTTGAATATCAAGATAAAACTATCTGTGTCCATGTACATCAGTTTTACACAATCACCATAAAAAGGTTTCAACACATTATAATACAATTTTAACATGTGTAATTTGGCCAATTCCAATATCACAGCCCCTACATAAATAAATAGGCTTATCAAACTTAATTTTTGTTTTTTTCATGTTGAAATGTGCCACATTCTCATCATAAATTCTTCTGTAATTGAAATTAGGCTATGCAATCAATTTTTTGCTCCGGCTGGGGTCAGTAATTATTTTAACATCAATATGTTTTCTGACATTTTCAATTGTTTTGCCATACACTGAATTGACCATCAATTTAAACAAGGTCTCATCAAATTGGCTCATTGCAGATGTTCGAAGCTCTGTGTTTGTATCAATATAAGGCTTCAACCATCTTGAGTGTCTGAACCTCAAAACCTTTCCAACTTTGCTCACTTGAACACCATGATGCATCAGGAACTGGAGGTTTTTGTAATATATGACATAATCCTGTTTCGGCTCTAGAGTCATCATCAATTTCTTCTGTTTAGAGCCAGGTGAACACTTAACCTCAGGAATTGGGGGCAGATCAGAAAATGTGTTGTGTAAATTATCTGGAATTGTCAGATCAACCTCTATGAAGAGGCCATAGTCACTGTCATCAAAATCTTTAAGATCTTCAATATTGAAATTTTCAACCCACTCAAGACCTGCATATGGCAATTTATCCATCATAGCATAACCATAGAGGCTTTTGGCATCTACATACAGTATATAATTTGATGGCAGTGCTGGATCATAATCAGGAATATATTTGTTATTTGCTCTGGCATATCTCTGAGAACATTGCACCATGCCTCCTCTTATACATTGTTCCATAAACAGATACATATCTTGATCCTGGATCAGATCCAATTGCATTTTAGTATTTAAAAACATTGCAGACCATGCTAGGCCCGAAGCACTGTAAAAATACATTGGATCCAGCTTATAATTTTGAATGGAAGATTTTCTGAATGCCTGCAGTATATCAGCTAAGAGGGTCACATCAAGTTTTAAATAAGCCTTGTGATAATCACCAAATGTCTGGCATTTTAAATTGTTCCACATCAACTGGGCATGGTGATAATCTTCATCAGTGATTCCAGATGCTCTGATTTTGCTGTAAAACTCTTGTTGTGGTGGCAGAGAACACTCATCAAATTTAGAAAAATCTGTAACATAGTCATATCGATATACACCCTTCCGCCTAATTAATTTCAGGTCCTGATTTGGAAACAAAGCACATGTGATTTTGAATTGATCATCAGATAATTGAGTGGCCAGTGTAGCTGGGCTAGCCGATAAAATTCTGTATGAATCAAGAAATCTTAAGTGAATAGGAACACCATTAACTTTAATTATTTTGCTAATGGCAATATATTTCTCATCATTTTCTGCTAAAATATTTAAATTCTGCTTGTCAAATCCCTTGTACCTGATCAGATGATGAAAATCATAATTGGATGCACCATGGCAAAATATGGGGACAAATTTTTGTCTCTGGATCATAATATTGCAGCTATTACACAGGGCCATTAAGAATTTACCATCTGTATGAGAATGGTGTTTCACCTTGATATTTGCATCTGAAAATTCAGAATCACATACCGGGCATTTTTCTGCATTGTTGAAATCTTCAATCTGTTTCTCTGTTAAAGGCAACATGGGTTTTGATTTTAATAAGATATTAGATGCTATGTCATGGCACTCATTTTCTATTCTTTGTGCAAATTCTTTGATGGCATCTGCTCCCATGTATATATCTTCTTTACTAACAACACCATCCTGTACAACCACATAACAAAAACTAGAAGGTTCATGTAACTGGTATGGTGTAATTGAAGGTTCATCAGGATCTGGGCTACAGAATGCAAGAGGTTTGAGATCACAGACTATATATGCTGGGTGTTCCAACAAGGCCTCAAACTTTTTGAATTTGGCATTTTCACTTGGATTGGGCATCACCATATGAATAGGTTTATGATTCCCACAGTATTTCAGATGCTCAATTAACTTGTTTTTAGCAATTTCTGCATTTTTTTCACGAACCCCATTCACCTTTTTTTGACCATCAAATACAGTTAAACATCTTCGGCACAACTTAAATATTGTATTGGATTTGTCTATTTGTGTTCTGACTAAAGCTTCAAGATTATGTATCAGAGTGTAATGATTTGTGCCATCCCCTTTAATTAAGAGCAGATCAATCGGAACAGCAGAATCATCATCAAATGAAATGTACTGATTCTGAGAGGATCTATCAAGCAATTGCCACGGCCAGTAGAACAAGTAAATACATTAATAGATAATTGTTTGCCATTGATATCCCGGGCTTTTTTTTTCAAATTTATCAATATTCTGAACAGACATTGGATATTCTAAACCCTCCATTGCTTCATCAAAATCATTTTCATGTTGTTTATAATAACTTATTCTCTGAGGATTCCTTAAAACTGGATACAAAGCAGCTAAAATACACCACAAAAAGCATTTCTGGTCGGTATTTTCTATGTTAACCACGGCTGTTTTGTTTTTAATATTGGCAGGTAATGGCAGATATGTAGATCCCTGTAATGGGCTGAATTCAGAAATATTAACATATAACTTGTGTGAAGATCCGCATAGGCTCCATCCAGACTCTTTTGCTGCAAATTCAGAGTGTTTAATATTCAATTGATCTATCAAACTGCTTATTATTTTGTCTGAATTTGCATTTGAATATACCGGTACAGTTTCTGTTATGTGGGGCTGTGTAAATTTTGTGCCATTTGGCTTCTTATATTGTGTAAACAATTTGAGAGACAGCTTATAAGAGCCATTTTGTGCATTTAGAATTGCCTGCACATCTGGATTTATACTGTTCAAAAAATTCTTAATGTCACATCTTGGCTCTGATACAAAACGGTGATCCCTTAATTGGCCGTTAAAACTGCTATGGATGGGTTCATAGCGTGGCTGCTTTGCCGGTCCAGTATTAACAGGTGTTTCATGCTTCCTTTTCAGACCAGATGTATATGGTTGTGGGGGCAATGTTGATGACTGTACAGAACAAGAACCCACATGTCTATTGAAATATGCCTTGCTAAATATTTTATGGCATTTAGGACATATTTTAGTGCGAGTTCTATATTTGCCTGGTCACAATTCTTTTGGTGTCTGGCCCAATTGGGGCTGGATATATTCTTATTACACTGATTGCAATATTTTTGATTTGGCATTTTTGTTGTTGGTTTATTATATAAGATTTCCTGGGGTTCAATTCAAAATTTTGTACTTAATATATATATATATTTTGTTCAGCTGTGTGCTTTGTATATTTCTAGTGTATATTTAATATGTTAATATTATTAATTTTTATTCTCAGTTTATTATATAAAATTTTTTGGGTTTTAAACCAAAACTCTATGCTTATTATGACAGGTTGTAAAGCTAATAGCCTACAAGTGGAAAAAGAGAATAAATATTGATCTACACTGACCTTCCGCAAATGCCTGCACAGACATGCATGTCCTAGAAAGGCAATGACCTAGCGCTGAGTGTTATGTATTGATTTTTGTATAACAGGCTGGGACAGATTTAAGCCTGACTCTAAATAAGAGTGGATTACAACAAACAAGCTGGATGCAACAAATATCAGATTTTTTATACAAAATATAAGCCCTTTTGTTCAATATACCAGAAATATATTTAATATGAATAATAAGAAATTAAACCAAACAGGCCTGTAAGTATGAGAAGCACTGTAACAACACATCTGTTCTCCTCAGCCACTCTCACAACACTGGCTGAAGAGTAATGCAAAATCTCTATATATACCCTAAGCATGGATTAAAACATCTGAAACAATAAAGCAATCAGAATATAACACATCATCACATTGTGTCATAATTAACCAATTAGAAAACAATACATGTCTAATAATTTATTGCTTAATATTGGATAATAATTTTTTGCACAGCATGATGCAATAGCTCTTGCATCATAATTTGTTGCATAATATTGGATAATAATTTGTTGCACAGCATGATGCAATGGAAATAAACCAGAAGTAAATATGTGTGTGTGTGTGTGGGTTTTATGAGGATTTTGGCTTAATTTGAAGTGTATCCAAAACAATATCAAGAGGGGCATATTTTTAACAAATTTATGGACAACAATCTCACAGAAGTGCCTTTTGTAAGTATGGCCAAATCAATCTGAGGGGGCTCATCATTTGTACACTGTAGCTTCGGGAAATTCCCGAGGGCATTTTTACAAAAATATTGGATTAGACGGGGTGCCACACTTGAGCAAAAAACTCATATGGGCATGTTGAGCTTGTTTTAAGTGTGGCCAATTCTGCCCGAGGGGGCCCATCATTTGTTGTGCTGGTTGTAGTACCAATTACACTACTCCTTATTTTTTCTAAAACGGAACTAACTCCCGCCGTGTCCTACGGGGCAAGTTAAGGGGCATGTGCATGGCCAAAGGGGAAGTTCCTTTGCGCGCTCAAGCATGATTTAAATTTTATTATATTTTCAGTTTGACCACAAAACAAGGTGTTGACAGGCAGTGTATATATATTGTAAGAAGATGTTTCATTATCAACCTCCACTTCTTGCAGTACATCCTGGACACAGCGTTGGAAGTTAACAAAGGACCTTTGGTCAGTATATTTTTTTTTCTTAAAACTGTTCGGTTACTCGCTCGTTCCTCACATCATACACAAAAGTTTTCTCCGCGATGAGGATGACGCTACACAGAGTGTCGGCAGGCAAGGCATCGTGGAACTCGCACACAATCTTGATGTTGGTGCGATCGTTAACAACTACCTGCTTTCTTTTAGATGTGTTGATGACGAACATGGGTCTGCGAGTTAGGAACTCGTTTGGATTGTAGTACACGTCCACGTTACCGGAAGTCACTCGTTTGTAAGCTGTGTACGCCTCGTACAGTTTCAGGTAGTCCTCTTCTGCGATGTTTAGGTTGTAGTTCTTACGTGGGAAAACTTCGTTCCTGCCATTTTTGAGGTAAATGTTCTTAATCTTGCAGTTGTCGAACTGGCTGGAATCTTTCTCCTGATTGTTACCCCTCCCTGTCTGGAAGATTACGGCTGCAAACTCGGGCATGTCGTACCGAATGTTGTTGAATTGCGTGGTTACGTCAAATTCGAAATGATTATCGGAAGCAGGTTTTTGCACACACTGGTAGCCGTAAAACTGAATGGACACTTGAGGATTCTTCAGGATGTCGGCTTTGTACTTGAGAGAATAGTTTGATTCGTATTCTACCACTGGCACGCGCAGCTCCATGGACCTTACAAGACACTTGGCAGCGTCAGGTAGTCAAATTAATAATTTTCTAAACGTTGCAACGTTACAAGAAACGTCTTGACGTATTATAAATAACTTCATACATAAAAAATGAAGCGTAAACTTGCAGACAACTTGAAGATGCGCGACTGCCTGCCAAAACGCTTCAAGGGTTGGAAATCCGAGAATCGTAGAATTTACGAACAGAAAAAGCAACAGGACCAGCCTATCATCGATGCCATCAGCGGGCTGGGTAAAGAAATAAAAAATGTCACCGAGCGAAACAAAGAGCTGATCAACGAGCTCGTACCACTCACTGCTCGAAATTATACCATACCAACACCCATATCCAGCATTCACACTACACCGTACGAACTTGCGCCGCCACCGAAACGTCAGGCTCTAGGCAGCACCTCTTCGGAAAATGTAGTCGAGCTGGGACCGTTGGCGAGGGATTATTTAAGCACCGGGAAATTCGACAAAGACGAGGTTTTCGGATTGTACCGAACGATAGAACTCAACGGGGGCATGGTTTGGAAGATCGGAAAATCGAAAGTCACGTTCGAGAGTGACAACGTGAAAGTCAATTTGGGTGAGAAAAACAGCTGGAACGGGTATCCCGGCACGGTGGGACTGTGGGAACTCATCACCAAAAAGCAGCCAAGAGATTACACAGACGAGGATTACCTAAGTTACAAGAAAGTTTTGATCATGACGGATGCCTTGTACCAAAACAACGACGCTACGCAGAATCGCGTCAAATCCAGAAGCGGCGAAAATACAAGAACCTCATCAAGCCGATATGGAACCAGGTCAAAAGAGGCAGCGGCGTCAAACTCTACAACACCCTGCCCAAAGAGTTTGTGTGGGTGGACGACGTTGCCAAGCTAATAGACAGGTTGTTGGTTATTGCAGGAGAGGAGAATGCAGGCAACAGCAACTTTCGCAACGAGAAGGTAGGAATTGTGGACATGGTTAGCTCCAAGCTTGCCAACTTTATTGTGAATGACGACAAAGGCATAGGGTACCTCATCAAAATCATCAAAAATCAAAATCATCATCAACCCTACCTCCGAAATTTTGGAACGTGGCCGAGGGTCGAGGTCTCGTGAACGACATCATCAACAGCTACCCTTCGAGATGCACTTGCCAGGTTACCAGTACTGCGGTCCGGGTACCAAACTTAATCAGCGACTGGAGAGAGGCGACAAGGGTGTGAATCCCCTGGATGCTGCATGCAAGGATCACGATATTGCCTACAATACTAATACCGATCTCGATGTACGTCATGATGCTGACAGAAAGTTAGAGCACGCAGCTTTCGGGAGACTCGTCAGCAGAGACGCCTCGCTGGGTAAACGGGTCGCCGCATTAGGTACGACCATCGCCATGAACACAAACCAAAAATTGGGGTGGGGTCTATAAATAAAAACCTACCCGAACTGCTCTGTAAAAAATGATCAAGGTATGATCACCAAATCCTCGGACGGCATCCCAGGGAGTCACAAGCAGACAGGTATTATCGCTACGTTCAAACCAAACTCTGAGTTCATGGACCCAATTATCCACACACCCTCCCCACCGATATACTTTCCTCTATCTCGTAATCGCATAGACAACATAGAATTGGTAGTGACAAACGAGAAGGGGGAGGTGGTTGATTTTGCAGGAGCCGCGACAACTGCCGTCGTGGAGATTAACATATAATAAATAATCATCATGGAGCAAACCGTCGCATATTTGCTAACCTCAACGAACTGAACCGAGAGATAGAATACGATGTGGACGTCGGGGATGGGTTCATTCACCCTCACAGAGCTGATTTGTACGTCAAGTTTGATGTAGTGAAGAGAGACAACGGCGAAGCATTTCTTGCCAACGCAAACCTAAGACTCCTAGATAATTTTGTGCCGTACCTGTTCTCGCAGGTGGAAGTTAGAAAGCACGGCACCGTCATCGATAGGGTTGACTACCCCGGGATTACCTCGACTGCCGTGGGAACACTGAAACTCTCCAAAACCGATGCAGCATACTACCAGGTAGGGGGATTCGAAGCAGGTACAAAAATCAAAACTCAAAGTCACACAGTACTGTTTCAAATGCGTCTGCTGCCCGGTTTCTTCTCGGACTACAAGGAGATCATGTGGAAGAGTGGTTTGCGCGTCACTTTTCGCAGAGCTGCCAACGACAACGACGCACTGATGCGCTACAGCACTTTGGGCCCGGACGGGACTACCTTGCTTCCCAACACACTACCCGACGCTGCCAAGTGTCTTGTAAGGTCCATGGAGCTGCGCGTGCCAGTGGTAGAATACGAATCAAACTATGCTCTCAAGTACAAAGCCGACATCCGGAAGAATCCTCAAGTGTCCATTCAGTTTTACGGCTACCAGTGTGTGCAAAAACCTGCTTCCGATAATCATTTCGAATTTGACGTAACCACGCAATTCAACAACATTCGGTACGACATGCCCGAGTTTGCAGCCGTAATCTTCCAGACAGGAAGGGGTAACAATCAGGAGAAAGATTCCAGCCAGTTCGACAACTGCACGATTAAGAACATTTACCTCAAAAATGGCAGGAACGAAGTTTTCCCACGTGAGAACTACAACCTAAACATCGCAGAAGAGGACTACCTGAAACTGTACGAGGCGTACACAGCTTACAAACGAGTGACTTCCGGTAACGTGGACGTGTACTACAATCCAAACGAGTTCATAGCTCGCAGACCCATGTTCGTCATCAACACATCTAAAAGAAAGCAGGTAGTTGTTAACGATCGCACCAACATCAAGATTGTGTGCGAGTTCCACGATGCCTTGCCTGCCGACACTCTGTGTAGCGTCATCCTCATCGCGGAGAAAACTTTTGTGTATGATGTGAGGAACGAGCGAGTAACCGAACAGTTTTAAGAATAAAAAATATACTGACCAAAGGTCCTTTGTTAACTTCCAACGCTGTGTCCAGGATGTACTGCAAGAAGTGGAGGTTGTTAATGAAACATCTTCTTACAATATATATACACTGCCTGTCAACACCTTTTTTTGTTGTCAATCTGAAAATATAATAAAATTAAATCATGCTTGAGCGCGCAAAGGAACTTCCCCTTTGGCCATGCACATGCCCCTTAACTTGCCCCGTAGGACACGGCGGGAGTTAGTTCCGTTTTAGAAAAAATTAAGTGAATTAAAAAATATATATATTATATTTGTTAACTGTTTAAGGAAAATTTTTGCAAAATACCCCGACAACGATTTCAGCTATTAGGACCTCATTACCATGAGCCTAATCCTAGTAAGCCACATACACACCTGTTCTTCGTATCGCATATGCTAGTAAGTCAGACGAGATAATGGGAGAATCACATTTCCCCCAATGATCCCACCACAACAAACGTCGCACATGCTAGAAGAAACAGGATCAGGACATTTTATGCTAAATTTACGGCTGCCTGTATGCAGTTATAGGCAAATCATTAAAAGAGCGCTCTAATATACAATGATTTCTCCTACCATGTACCCTAACATACAATTTAACATAACAAGTAAAATTTCGATTCGTCTATATATACCCAACAAAACTCAGAAACTGTCATACGCGAGAGCTATATTTTTGCAACAACTATAATTACCCAACACTAGCAACAAGAACAAAAAAAAATATATCAATTACTTGTATACTATTAATTAGTAACTTTAGATAATATTAATTATTAATTTTCAGTTGTAATTAATTTTAAAAAAACAATTAATAACATGTTAGGTGATGATAACCAAGTGCAAAAAGCATTGTATTTTTTTTACACACAAACAAAGCACCACTTAGTTCACAAAACATCTAACAGATGGTAGATAGTTACATGGTTCTATCACCGAGTTCAGATGTGTACTCATTGATGACTCCGTCGTTGTCGTCTATCAAAAACCTAAGTACCTTGGAAACAGTGAGAGTTATCGAAAAATCTCCCCTTGTCGATTTTTTTTGTGACGTAGAATACGCGTAGAGAGGTCGGGATTAGTGTGTTGGTTAGTCTCGGTGTCCTCTGTCCTCCCATACCAAAATAAACATAGGTCGTCATGGAACCAAAAATTTTCCGAATTTTTTTCCAAGTCCTGCGTTAAATTGCAAATACCGCTGCAATACCATTTTTTTTGCATCATGAGGAGAAAAACATCGTAGCAGGGGGGCCCAAAACCATCGTAGGAGAGGTCCCGTTAGGTCGTAGCAGGGGGGCCAGATTGTAGAAGATCACACATGAGTTTTAAAAAACATCGTGGCAGATTACGCCGAGAGCAGGTCGTAGTAGATTACACTCAGGGACCTTACAGTAAGAGGAGTTATAGGAAAATGTCGTAAGTCATTTCAAGAGTAGGTCAAAGGGCGAGGTTAGCATAAGAGCAATATTTGCAGGAGGTAAAAAATAGCTTAAAAAGTGATGCCAGAGCATCTTCTGTCCAATTTTCTCTCATTGTAGGTTAGTTTAGTCCGTAAAACGTCGTAAAGTAAAAAGTAGGTCAAAGGACTGCGCCAGAACGTTGGGTTCCTGTCATAAGGGAGGAGGACCTTGAGAAGGGAGGGGGGTAGAGAGGAGGAAGCATTAACATCGCTATTGCCAGTGGGCGTCTTCTTCATCTTACTGCATACTTATCATCTTATAGAAGGCTACGCCATCAACTTGTAACTTGTAGGTTAGCCTCGCATGTGAAATATCATATGTTTAAAAAAAACAAGAGGTTTATGAAGCAACTAGTCAGTGTTGCCAACTCCTATTGGTAGGTTAGCTTTGCCTGTAAAATATCACCATGGTGAAATTTTCTTGGGGTGGGTTGGCAACACTGAACCTCACTTGAAGTTGGTGAACCGGTCAGCCTGAACTACTTTTTTAGTTACATTTGCTGAATTTCTTGTTAAACTAGATTTTGAAACATCTAGGTTTGGGGTACCAGGTTCTACTCTAAATTTGTTATGAACTATTTTGGAACTTACGCATTCATTATTTTTCTTCTTCTTTCTACGTAGCATCATGGACTCTTCCGCCACTGACCTAAACCTTGATACAGATCTTGACCGTGATTTCCTTGGAGACGTAACTACGGGGAATTCTGCCTCCGCGAACAAAGCACTTGGGGGTGGGGGTGGGGGTATGTGATGCATATCGTCCGAAGTGGTCAATGTTGGCTGCTCCATCTCTTCCCTTCCTGTAGGTGCATTCTTCACACTAACTTACTGTCTGGTACCTGTCTCCTCGTCGGTGATTCTGGGGCTATCCGCGTTCTCTCCGTTGTTATCTCCTGACGCAGGGACTTCTGCAACTGATGGAGCTGAATCTCTTTGTTTAGTCCGGACGGGTAGCACAGTTGGTTCATATACCATCGGGACATTCTCAGCGGGTATATTAACCGGCCCCCTGCGGGGCTGGTTCCCAGAGGATCGACGCTTAGGGCACTGAGCCACTACGTGACCCTCTTTGGAACACGCGATGCAGGTACGAACCTGCCCAGGGTATGTTACCCAATAGGAGTCTCCATTCATGATTACATATGAAGGTATGGGTTTACGTAGTATCATTTTGATTAAGACACATCCAGTTCGAGTAGGGTACATGTGATCTGCAGAGTATGTCTCGTTTTCGATTTTCAACACTTCCTCATAAGACCTCATGACACGACTTATCACTTCTGCACTTAATTGAATTGGGACTACATGGATTCTGACAATTACATGTCGCTGGTGGGCAGATTCTACTTCAACTTTATGATCACCATCTACGTGACTATAAATTACCTCAGCACCAAAATCATTTAGTAACCGTTCTCCTACCACTTTTGTCGCAAATTCCACGTACAAACACTTGCGAAAGTAATCTATTTCAAAACTGAGCACTTGGTTCGTAGGCACGTGGTAGACATCATGAAACCATCGATGTGTATTCATCGTGAACTATTTCATCGTATCTTCACTGGCTCATGGTAATTGTAGCCAAATCTTGCTTGCACTCCAAAAGAAAGAAAAAGAACTAACATAACACTTGCAAACCTAGCTAACTCGGACAGTTCGATCACTAAGCCTTCTCACGCGAAGAGCGGGGCTCGCTACGAACTGATACATGCACGAGCTGCAGGCAGACTGCACTCCAGGAGATTACTAACGGAAAACTCAGTAAAGCACGTTGATCTCAGTTGATGCAACCTTGTGCCGGAGTTTAGAACCATTTTTTGCCAAGAACCAACAAAAGACAAACTTTGAAGAATCGTTTGGTGTTGTGCAAGGTATCTTTACTACAGATATCGTATAAATCATCAGAAATTGTCCTCTTTGCATCTAAATGGGACGGCAATTCTTTCGAGGTGGATGAGAACCTGTTCAGTGTTTCAAAATGCACACAAAGTTCCCTATTTTCAAATTCAGAACGAAAAATCTTGAATAATTTTCACCATTTGTATTTCTACTTAAGTATTTTTGTCTACTCATGAATTTTATTACTGCTTTGGGGAATCTTAACTTCATGGAATATGAAAGAATGAAAAAAATCACAAAGGCGTTTCCATTTAGGAAGAAGAAATGTTGCAAAGTTGGCTACTTTTAGTTGGCTCCGAAGCGCTATGCTGACAAATTTACTAATTCCGAACTTTGAATTTTTTCAGGGCGGTCAAATAAGATGTTGCGAATTTTACATCCGAGAAGGGATTGACTATATATTGGAGTAAAGAACATTTTACGAAATGGAGCTCTCATAAACTAATTACCCCGACACATATATTATCGACAAAGTATTGCGTATAAAAGATAACAAACTGTTGGTCAAATGGCTGGGACTTCCGGAAATAATTTGGATCAATGCATGCGAAGTGATTCTATGAGTATGTGGAATATGGTAAAGCGCATACCCGTTTCAGAATATCAAAGTAAAAGAGAAAATGGCGAGTTGCTCCCAGATAACATTCGTTGTCTTATTGTTGGTCCTTCTGACTGTGGAAAAAATACGTTACTGTTGGACAATTTTCTCCTCGCACCTAATTGGCTAGATTGGAAGAACAGACACGTGATCTCCAATATTTTGAAGCAATCAAAATACCAGCAACTTACGAAACTGTACAAGGTACTGGGCATAACAACTTTTGAATCCGAAATAAAACCACTCGACCGTTGTAACGAAAATTCTGCAGTAGTATTCGACAACGCAATTTTAGTAAACCAGAATAAAATGCGCAACTTTTTCACTCAAGGTCGTCACAGGAGAATGGATTGATTTTACCTAGCTCGAACTTTTTCCAAAATTCTAAATCATTTACTAGGCGTCAATGCTAATTTTATTTGCTTGTTGCGATAAGGTCTCACCAATCTTATACATGTCTATGATGACTACGTAGGAGGAAATTTAAACTACAACCAATTTTCGAAATTCTGCTCTTCGTGCTGGAACAGTTACGATATCGGATTTGTTACGAATGATTTGAGTCGAAAACCAAAAGACGGAAATTACAGAAACAAAATCAACGACTTTTCAAATATTGCAACGTCACACGACGTTTAAAATAACACCATATCAAAAAAAATACAAAACGAAAAATCGAGGACAACTTGCAATTACCTTGCGAAACGCTCGAAACGTTGGAAATCCGGAAATCGTAGATTTTACGAAGAGAATAATCGAGAGTGTTAACCTATCATCGACCTCATAAGCTGTCTCGGTAAAGATATTAAAAATGTTACAGAATAGAACAAGGATTTCATCACGGAACTCGTACCTCTTGCTGCTCGAAATTATTTCGATTTTCCATCGACGCCTCCCTGTACCATTCACATTCATCTGGAATCTCCGAAACGTGGAGCCATAATAAGCATTTCATCTTCTTCGGAGAAAATCGATAAGGGTCCACTGGCAAAAGAGAACCTGAGCACCGGGAAACTCGACAAGGATGAGGTGTTTGGATTGTGTACGAGCATGGAAACCAACGAAGGAGTAAATTGGAAAAAAATCCAAATCGAAAGTAACATTCGAAGCAGACGAGGTAAAAGTTAATTTAGGTGAAAAAATAGTTGCTCCAGCTATTCAGGTACTGTAGGACTGTGGGAACTTATCATCAAAAAGTATCCGAAAGATTACACGCACGAAGATTATCGAAGTTACACTGACATTTAATATTGTAGGATGCTCTATACCAAAACAACGACGCCACTCAGAACCGAGTGAAATCTAGCAAAGCAAGGAATGAGACGATACACCGACGATTGCTCAGGTCCAACATTGAAACAGTTAGCACCAGCACAAACCTCATTGCGTTATACGAAGCGCGAACTTTATTCTTCGACTCCCACGATATATACATAACCATTTTCCAAAAAAAACAACTTATGACGTGAATTATTCACAAAACTCATAGACCTAACGAGAAATCACATATGAGAAATTAGATCAGATCACATCGAAAACAGAGACTAATAATATTATCAATCACATCAATGCGCTGAGTGAGACATTTTTTATTTCTTTTTCCCTGCAATATATATATATATATATGTGTGTGTGTGTGTGTGTGTGTGTGTGTGTGTGCATTTGTGTGTGTGTATATGTATGTATGTATATAAATAACAGCATCATCATGAAGCTCAAGGGTGTCGGGCACCAAGTATCATACTCGAATCTAAAAACTGTGGACGCCCTCAATGGGTTACTCCACAAGATACAACGCGAAAAGAAACATTCTTGCTTGTCCAAAGGTCATGGAATGAAATTGTTGCTCAGCACTCCTCAATTGAAAAGATTGCAGCGTTCGAAAAAAAATCTCACAAGGATGGTTTCATATTCAGCATTCCAACAATTCTAGCGGCTTTGGGTGCCGTGGGAAATTTAGCGGGTGGTAGCACCGCCATAGCAAAACCTTAATCGACGCGGGAGAAACAAGGCAGAATTAGAAGAACAAAAACGTCACAGCCGCGAAATGAAGCAAAAAGGTAAAGGCTTCAAGATAAAAAAATCGACGCATTCAGTAAGTTTTAAAAAAGAAGAAGAGTGTGGTGTCGTCAACTTGGACAATTCCGAAAATCTAAATATACATTGGATATGTTATCTCAAACATTCAAATATGGCTTTCGTTTTCAATTCTTTCGGAGGTGTTCCACCATCGGGTTTAGTAAAATATCTCAAAACTTCCAATCTCTAATACAACGACGAGAGAATCCAAGGTTTCGAGGACGTGTAATGCGGTCATGTTTGCATTTCCATGCTTGACTTTTGTCTCCAATAAATATCCTATCAATTCAAGCTTTCAAGAAAGCATTGTGTAACCTGAAACACCATGTCAGTGTTTCATCTCTTAAGCGAAACTTCGGTCTTAAACCTCACGTTGCACGACGATATCGTATATCTTAAATCCATCGCTCTACGTGGATTCTACAGCATGTACCTGATTCCAAGTGTGATTAAAACACAACCTTATCATCGAGTTCAGAAAGGCAAAAGTCAGCAGCATGCCGGGAAAGTACAGTTTGTCTACTTTGAATGGCGAATTACCAAAAGGAGTACATTTCTCTAAAAATTCCGTTACCCAAAGTGTTGAGTTGGTGTCCGCAAACGAAACCGTGGACCTAGGTACGATCGGAGAGCTATTGGGTTACGAGAACAACACCAAACTCGAACCTGGTATCAAACACTTCGGCTCCAACATGCCTATAATCCTGTCATCGAGACTTTGAACGTGCACTGCAACGTGGCAGAAGGCATGATCACAAAAGCAGACAATATCGGCAGTCACAATCAAACGGGAATCATCGCAACCTTTAAACCAAATTCAGAATTCGTGAAACCGATCATATTCACTCCCTCGTCTCCAATCTACTTTCCGGTGTGCCGCAACAGAATCAACCACATTGAATTGGTGGTGACGAACGGAAAAGGAGGTTGTAGATTTTGCAGGAGCCACATCAACGGCAATCGTGGAGATGAACATATAATTAACTACAATCGTAAAAGTGGAGCAAATCGAAAGTTACGAACTGCAATCATTCCCTCCCAATTGTCGCTTGTTCACAAAGGTCAACGAACCGATCCGAGAGATCGAGGTGGACATCGATTTTTGAGACGGATTCGTTCATCCTCACAGAGGAGACCATTACGTTAAATTCGAATTGGTAAAAAAAGGAAAGTGGTAACGCAATGCCGACCTACGCAAATTTGAAACTCGAGAAAAACTTCGTGCGTCACCTGTTCTCGTAAGTTGAAGTTAGAAAACACGGGATCACCTCACGGCCACGGGATCACCTCAAATGCTATAGGAACATTGGAGCTATGGAAAAGAGATGCCGCTTTCTACCAAATAGGAGGATTAGAAGCAGGAACGAAAATCTTGACATAAAGTCACATCGTACTTGTTCCCAAGCGTCTACTTCCGGTTTTTTCTCACACTACATGGAGATCATGTGGAAAGCGGTTTCAGAATCACTTTTCGCAGACTCGAACGTCAACAATGTTTTGATGCGATACAGTAACTTGAACGCCGACGGCACACCACTGCCCAATTCCCTGCCAAAGCAACCAAATGCATCATTCATAGCATGGAGTTAAGAATACCGGTGGTAGAATACGAAACCAACTACGCCCTCAAGTACAAAGCGGAAATCTTCAAAAATCCACAAGTACCCATTCAGTGTTACAGTTACCAGTGCGTGCAGAAACCCGCTTCGATCAACCGTTATGAATTCGACACCACGACGCAATTCAACAACACACAGTTCGACATGCCCGATTTCGTGGTTTTACTCTTTCAGACCGAACACGATAACGACCAAGAAGAAGATTCTAGCATGTTCGAAAACTGCAATATCAAGGACGTATATATCAAAAACGGATGAAACGAAGTTTTCCCGCGGAAGCATTACAACCTAGACATTACCGCCAACGATTATTTAAGCTTTACGAAACATACACCGCATACAAATGGGTGACCACAGGCAAAGTGGAAATAAACCACACTCCAAGCAAATTCAAGGCACAGAGACCCATTTCCGTCATCAACACGTCAAAAAGAAAGCAGGTTGTGGTCAACGTGTGTGAATTTCACGACGCCTTCCCTGACGAGACCGTGTACAGCGTAATCCTTGTAGCAGAGAAGTCATTCGTCCAAGATGTCAAAAACGAGAGGGTCAAGGAACAGTTTTAACACCATAATTAAGAAAGTTTCAAAATTAAGAACAAGTATCACCATTTTAGAAATCATAAAAATTCGAAAAACAATTATCATAAATTCAAAATACTAAAAACAAATGTTAACCTACTAAAAAAATGTTGTCAAAATTCCAACATCCGAGTTTTTGCTATGTGGTCGCATATCAAAATTCCGCGACCCTTACCAAAAAATTTAAGAAATTCAAAATTGGCGAAGTGGACGTAACTCGGAAACGGTAAGAGATAGCGCGAAAATAACTTTAAAAATGTCCCCGTTTACAAATCCGTCGATTTTGAAAACATATATTACGCGTAAAAAATTTACGGTACTGAGGTCAAGGTGTTTGCCAACTGCCGATTTTTTTTCGACAGCTCATAACTTTCGAAAGGATGATCGTATTGACATGTTTTTATTACATTAGCATCATCTCTCCCTGACTCGAATAAATTCAAAATGGCGACCGGAAGTGAACGTATTTCGAAAACGATTATACTTGGTCAAAATCTGTTTTTGCAAATTAGAAAACACATGCATACGTAGGTTTGATTAGTTCGTAAAAGATCTTGTTACGACCTTACTTATTTTGTAACTTTGCAATTCCGTGTTAAAAGAAAAATTGATATAGTGTTACCTCAAGTCCTTGTTAATGTCCGTGAATCTACATGTTGTGACGCAAAAATGAACGTACCAATCAAGGCGTTGTTGAACTAATGTATTCACCTTTTTGTAGCTATCTAAAGAAGTCAGCTCGCTTAAGACAACGGACATTTATTATGATATATATATATATATAAACTTGCAAATCAAAGATTATCCATGTTTGATGAACTAACATAATTGTAATTAAATAATGGCGGAACATTTAAATTTGTATATATTTCCAAAATATAAGATTTTATCAACGTTAAAGAAATAATTGTTAACTCAAATGAATATGAAAACTTTCTTTGTAAATTATTAATTGCCAAACTATGTATTTTTCAAATATCTTTCTGTTGTAATTTGGAGTATTGTAATAAGAAATTACTTAGAGACAGGTGTTCGAGGCTGGAAATTTGGGTATAAATACGAAGCAGTTTGGTCCATAAGGAGGTCTGTTCTGGTGTCAGTCTAGGAAGATGTGAATAGGTGCAAGCCGCTCTTCTGTAAAACCTAGACTGACCAAATAGGAACGGTCTAATCTAGGAAGAAGTTAATAGGTGTATTCCGCTCTTCTCTAAAACCTAGGTTAGCCGAATGGGATATAAGTTCCAATTTAGGAAGAAGTGAATAGGTGCAAACCGCTCTTCTGTAAAAGCCTAAACTGGCCATCTCGGGTGATAACTCCAAGTCTAGGAAGAATGAAGAGGTGTATGCCGCTCTTCTGTAAAACCTAGGTTTGGGCCACTCTAATTTGACTTTTCTAGTAAGTTCGAAATTATCTATTAACAATTGATCTCCAAGTTCCAGTTACGAGTTACCTAACCACTGGCTGTAAATACTCAAGCAGTAAATGAACTTTTCATTAAAACTTCACGACTTTGGTTGGATTTGTTCTGCACCTAAACTGAAGATGGGTTTCAGTGTAGACTCTTAGAGTCTCCATGCTCCCGACTATAGGAGTAAAGGGTGAGGAAAGTTACTAGGAACGTTACAGATCATCGTGATGGCAACGACAGTATAGAACTTGAACCACCGACGTTGGATACCTAACAGATTCTTTTTGGCATACAACGTAGAGGCTCGACAATTGAAGAATCCAGCCTAACGACTTTTACGGAAGAGGTCCTCGTTAGAATCGAAGTTGCAGTTGCGCCGTAGAAGCTGAAGAATCCTGACCACTGCAGTCGAGGAAGATGACCAACAACGAGTTGAAGATTCCTATAAGAAGCAATGACTTGAAGACTTCATTAGTTTGAAAAGGTTCTTCAAGAAATAGGACTTACATTTTAAAGGCGTGAAAACTCAAATATTAGTATTTAATCATGTCAAATAGGTATTTAAGGGGGGAACAAAGAAAAATAACCATGGTGACCTTCAAGTGCTGTTCTGAATATGGATGCCACGAGTGAAGATGTTGATAGAACCAGTTGTAAATGCCAAGGTTGTCAAAACAAATTTGAATCTGCTAACCAAATGATAGATTTATTGAAAACGTGGAGACAAGAAGATGAAGAGAAAAGACAGAAAGAAAGACAAGAAGATGAAGATAAAAGACAGAAAGAGGAAGTGAAAAGACAGAAAGAAAGACAAGAAGATGAAGAGAAAAGACAGAAAGATGAAGAGAAGAGACAGAAAGAAAGACAAGAAGATGAAGAGAAGAGACAGAGAGAAAGCTAAGATGATGAAGAGAAGAGACAGAAAGAAAGACAATAAAAGATTAGAGGGATATTTAGAGGATCTTACCAAAAGTTTTACCTCAGTGTTGATCCAAACTAGGCGAAAGGAAAACGAACGACTATAGGATACCTTTAGGAAGATCGAAGCTGAGCAGAGGCAGCATAGGGGTGAACTAAAAGACATACTAAACAAATTTTCCTCTAGTATTGAAACAGTCTCTAAGGAAGTTTGGAACGACAAAAACGTTAACGGACTAACCTGTGATGAGCTAGTGGACGACCTTCCTGTTGAAACTTTGATAACCCTAGTGCGCAAGGAATTAGTAAACATCCCTGAACTAATTAGTGACCATTTTTATGACGATCAAACTGACCCGCTAGTTACCAGTCCCCTGAAGGATGACAAGATTCCTGAAAAGGATGTCCCTGATTGGCAAGGGTGGTTCTTGGAGCTAAGCCCGGAAGTGAAAAAGAACAAGAAGGTTTTCCTCCAACTCTTGGCAAAGAAACTAAAGTTAAGTCGAGATGAAGCCAAGCGAGAGATAAAGAAATTGTTTAGTTGGAACGGGAAGCGGTTTATTTTAAAGGAAACCTAATTAAAGACAATATGGTGATTACTGAATTAGCTTATAAGTGAACATCACCATAACAGGAAATAATTAATCAAGCGACAGATTCTTGTTTAACTAAATGTGTGTAACCTTCATTGTTCTATGAAGATAAGTGTTATATATACAGTGCTTTGGAAAGTTTGTTATGTTGGATTTCTTTGTTAAATCAATAAAACTGTTGTGTTTTAAAAAAATTATTAACCCAAGTGTGTCAAAGATTTTAGATATAAGTTACTAACAAAAGTTTAAGATAAAAGAAGAAAGGAGTTTAAAAAGTTGTGATCAAGTATTTCTCATCCATGCAATAACGATTGAGAATTGCATATGTTAAGATTTAATAGTTCTACTTAAAATTTGGATATAAAATTGTATTTAAGAAATGTACTTAATTGAAAAGCTAACCATATGATTTCTAGTGTGTTGTTATAAATGTTGATAAAGCATTAATATTTGGGAAACAATATGATTATTAGTTCTACTGAACTAATCATTTAATTTGAAATAATAAACTCAATTGCTATATAAAAAACTTTAAACTCAAATGTACATAAATGTAAGTTTATTGGGATAAATAATGTATAAGAAAGGCAAAGAGTTTAGAGCAAGAAAAATTTGTTTCACTTTCGTTTCTCAAATTTTCCTTTTAACTACAGAGGAGGGAACCTGTTACGACCTTACTTATTTTGTAACTTTGCAATTCCGTGTTAAAAGAAAAATTGATATAGTGTTACCTCAAGTCTTTGTTAATGTCCGTGATACTACATGTTGTTAAGGAAATATGGACGCGCAATCAAGGCGTTGTTGAACTAATGTATTCACCTTTTTGTAACTATCTAAAAAAGAAAGAGTCAAAGATCAACAACGCGATTGTCTGTTCCATTTGGGTTGTTTAAGTATGGATCCGACAAGTGAAAATTTTGACAGAAAGAAAATTAAAAGCAAAGATTGCCAAAGGCAATCTGTGTCGACGTAGAGTGTAAATCTTTTGTAAGGCCTCACTGAGGCCTCACCTTTTACAAAAAAAAAGATATTGAATTGGAGACACTATACGCAAGATAGGACAGAGCTGCACAGATGTCAGTCGTGAACACCACACAGAAGATCAATGTTAACTATGAGTCATCTAGGAATTAACACAGCGTTTTTTCAGTGGTCATTTGGCCTCGGAAGAAATATTTCTTGTCCATTTTGAGCTCTCAAGATATAAGGTTCTGAGCTGGCGATTAATTTCCTTATTGAATTAAAATATGTTGTTCTTTTTTCGTTTATTTTCCCTCTTTTGTTATTAGCTCTAAAACAAATATAAAAAGAAAACGAGCAAACGAGCAAAGAAGGTCGTTTCTTTCGGCACGTAACAGGCATGTGGTAACTTTGCTATTTTTACGAGCATATGATATCCCTCTTGCTTACTTTCAACGATATGAACGAATGTTGGAGTGACCAGAAAAAATTAACGAACCACAATAAGCTCTTAAATATTACCCAAGCTTCGAAAATATATGCCGGCCCCAGTGACAGAGTGGTTATTACATCACGCTACGACGCCAGGGGTCCCGCCTTCGAATCCTGGCCTGGGCATGGATTTGTGAGTGTATATTAATCAATTTCATCATATCGTCACTCATCCCCATATTTGATTGAGTTTGATTGATTTAGTTTGTGTTTGAAGTTCACTTTATGCACAGTAAAGTTAATCGGGACTGGACCTACAGTTTAAAGTGGGATCCGAACCACAATGTGCCGCCATCAGGTCTCGAACCAGGGAACCCTTCATTACAAGGCGACGATGCTACCACTGCGCCATCGCGAGGCCCCCCCCATATCTGCAAATTAGCCAAAGGTGGCACAAGAAGCAAAGTAATATAAAGCAAATCAATCAATCAATGAATCAATCGAACATAGGGTCTCTGGTTTCATAGAGCAGTATGCAAAGCACTCGGTCTTGAAAACCTTCAAAATTGAAATATTAAGTGGAAGAAAAAACCTGATATTAGAGTATTTTAAGAGTTTAGGCAGATTAACATTTCACGTCATCCTACAACAATTTCACCTGTATTGTGTGATATATGGTTCTGTCCTAATATAATTGAACGTGCTCTTGCGATAATAGTTACACATTTCCGTCTTGCAACACACAACCACGATTCGGCACGATATGTGCATTTCCTTGCCCCTTTCTGTATTTTTTTCTATTTAGGATATTATTACGTTGCCTTTTTGCCTCTTGGTTAATCCGTGTGTTTTTTCATCTCCAGTCACCATTAATTTCAAGAGGTAGAAAACGACTTTACTCAAACAAATTATATAAATAATTTCCATGACCATAAACATTTGTTGCACTTCTTGAGAGAAAACCATACCCTTGTAACGTTATAAGTAAACGTCGACCTAGTTGATATCCCAGGAACCCTTCTATCCACGAAAATCACACTGTGTCCAGAGGATATTCGACTGAATGCTTACTAAAGTAATAGAAATGTGCATACCCATTTCCATTAATATTTCATTCTTCATATATTTTGAGGTCAGCTAATTCGAACATACGACCCTAAGACAGCTACACACTGCCTAAAAAACTGCAGTGTCAACAAAGTAATTACTCTATTTTATATATTTTCTTTAGTAATGGAATATTTTTCCCTTCAGCTTCTTATTTATGTTTGATATGGTTTATTTTACTTAGCATTTCTGCCACTCTTGGCTAAACGCAACGATGAGGATGAGCGATGAAATGAAGAAATTGATGACGGGACACTCACAATGGACACCGAATGAACACAATGCCAAGGCGGTGTTTAAGCAAGCTGTATTATCAACTCTACCACGGAGGCCGGAATCCTATTTTGTTAGGAGAATTCGTTCCTTGACAGCGAAATGAGAAAAGTTAATATGTGTCACGTCAGAATTATAATATTGTACATTTCTAACAATCAATTGGGATTTAACCTTAACCGTCTTTTGCCTACATAAACTCTTCCACACAGATAAGATCGCTTACACTAAGGACAACAGCTTTAAAGTCTATGCTTTAAGGGATGATTAAGCACACTATGATGACGAAAAATAATAATTCACATGAATATAGTGATGCATTGAAAAACGCAGGGACACACTGAAAAATTGATTTATTTCTTTTTTCGCTTTTCTTCCACTTTTGAGTAATCGCATAGAGAAGGATGAAATGAAGTTAAGATGAAATTTGTGAAAGGCAATCACAAACGTAGGACACAGCCCAAACTCCACAGACCATTATACTGGCCTTGTGTGTAGACTCCAGATCCTCGTTAATCTGCAAAATACACTTCATGGTCACAATAATGTAAGAATTCGTAGAATAAATTTGTATTTCATTCTCCCCCCCCCCAAGAAACGTGAGCAAAACTATTGAGCATTCTGTGATATGTTCATTACTTCTCAGGAACCACTCGAAGCCTTCAAATAGTTTATCCTGAAAAAACTGCAGGTTAGGATGTTAACAGATACTTCAGGGACAATATTCAAAGAATACTGTCACATACGCAGAATGCAAAACATTTCTATTTTCTCATTTCTACTACAATCCTGGCGAAAATGAGGTGGCGGGAGCGTGGTGCTGATCGTATCACCTCCAAATTGGCCGAGCCAGAGAATATGCGATGCCCTACTACCACATCCGCTAAATATGCCTTCATGGCACGTTGCTATACACACAAATAACTTTACCTAACATTTACCACGTACTACTAACTACTGATGCCAAAAATTCAAAAATTTTGGTGTTTTTTTATACTTTTGTATTTGCCCATTCCTAACCAGGTTCATTCCAAGCCACAACAGCAATTATTCGATGCAATAAAAATACGCCAAAATTAAAAAAGAAACAGGTGTCGACGTGCGCGCGCACACACACTCACAAACAGATTGAGAGGGTGTTAGGAACACAAAAACCTTCCATAAAATGCTCAAATCATTCCTGACAAGACTCCAACAGAAAGCTTTCCGGAAACAAGTTTACGTGCCCATAGTGTAGTGATGGCCTTGTCTCCTACTGTCTTCCCCCACTTTCTTATCCAATACAGGAGTAATGAAGTGTTCCTAACTACCTTCCAATCTAACTAAGAGGAGGGAGGCGTTTTTTTAAGTTCGCCAGTGTATAAGGTGATAGAATTGCTGAAGGCTTAGAGACAAGAAGATGAAGAAAAGAGACAGAAAGAAAGATAAGAAGATGAAGAAAGGAGACAGAAAGACAAGAAGATGACGAGAAGAGACAGACAAAGACATGGAATGCAAGAATTAATAGAAGAAGTAAGATTGGAGTGCAAGATCAATAAGAATGTGTTACTCAAAACTTTAGTGGAATTTCAAAATGGAATGAGAACTGAAATGAAGGAATTTAAAGGACAAACGAGTCAAGAAACAAAATAACATATGAAAGCAAACCAAAAGATTTGATAAAATAAATAGATGAGGAAAATATTCGGAGAAAAGCTAAAGAAGTGGAATTAGCGAGTCTGTTTGAAAATCTAAAACTTAAAATTGCAAAGAATTTGATGGAAGAAAAACAGCAAAGAATGAAGGAAATAATAGACGAAATGAAAGAGGTACAATGGCAGTTTCATAAAACCTTTAGTGAATTAGTTTCTTTGGCCATGAGATTAGAACGATTGCCTTTAAGTATGAATCCAGTAGGAAAAAGCCAGGGAATTTACTCTGAAGATTTGGCTACTCCTAACACAAGTATACCTAAGAGGAGATATCCTGAAAGAGGTAACCTTTCGTCCTCTATTGCAACATCTGAGGAGAATTCGGAACTGCATAGACGCCGACAATCAAAGAGATTGAAAAAGTCTCAAGAATTCTACGATAACCTGTCAGAAGAGGATACGAGAACCAGCACTAGGATATCTAAGTATAAGAATTTTAGACTGGCACATACACTGCTGTTTGTGAAAATTGCAACACGCATAAAGAATGGCCCGAATGAATCCAAACTCGGAGTATGTGTAGAATATTGTACCAGCAATAAGTGATTAGGATTGCAGAGAGATAGCGTTCACGTAGGCCTAACAGCGCCCTTTCTTTTGTGGCAGGAAAGGTCAGTGTTTCGCCAAGCCCAGTCAGTGAAGAGCAGTCAAACGAAGTGGAAACATGAAAGCAAGTGCCGGTATGCCTCGTCGACGTCAAAGGGCGCATTATCAGTATGTGAGTGAGTTCGAACAGGCAGAATGATTGGTCTCAGGGAAGCGGGTTTAGTGCATGCTGCTACGATAGTGATGCGTGTGTGGAACCAGTTGATAGAAGAGGGTTGTACGCAGTGACAGGCAGATACGGGACCACGCAATGTGACCACAGGACGGGATGGCCGCCATCTTGCCCGCATGGCTGTAATGGACCGTACATCTTCGTCCACAGTGCTGCCTCGATGCTGGAACACTGCAACGGCTGTGGACCTGTCTGCGTCGATGGTTCGACGCCATCTGCTGCAAGCTGGACTGATGGGACGCATGTCATTGCGTCGTCTTACATTGTCCAGAAAGGTAAAGAGTTTAGAAAACGAAAAATTATTTCACTTTCGTTACTTAAATATTTTTTTAACTACAGAAGGGGGAACCTGTTATGAACTTGCACATTTTGTAACCTTGCATTTTGATTGTGAATGTACATGTTAACACTAGGAAAACGTTTATCTCCTAGCTATCTGTTAGGACGAACCCGTCATTTTGACTGGTATAGTTTCTCTATGCCATATTTGTCACTGATGTTATTATGAAAGTGAAACAATTCATGTGTTTCTGTATTTCTTTTACTTTCCCATCATTATAAATATTAATTACAAATTCTACCTCCTGCTAATAGAGGGGTAAAAAAAACAAATTATCTGGTCAGAAGGACCGTGTTATTAATAGTCAATTAAATAATGGAAGAATTGGAGTTAACTTAACATTCTCAAAATTATAATTACGAAATATACTATAAATAAATCACCTGTCAACATTTTGGTGTGTAAGTGTATTTCATGTATTTATTTCATTTATTTATTAATGAGTGTGTTTTATTTATTTACTCACTGTTTATTTTAATTTATTTTTGAGTTTTTGTGTTTGTAGAAACATTTTTCCTTACTGTTTAGATTACCAATGATTTTGCCATTGTTCGGAACTTTTGAAAAATATAGTTATGTTATTTTATAACAAAAATTAGAAATACATGATCACTCATTTGGAAAGGAGGAAACTCATGACTTAGTGGATAGCATATTACGCTACGACGACAACGATCACGTGTTCGAATCCTGGCCTGGGATTCATCAATTTTATCATATCATCCCTCATCCCCAATTAGCCAAATGTGGCCAAAAGCGAAGTAACATAAACAAAATCAATCATTAAAAATCAGTAAAGGAGAAAACATCAATCTGCGGACCTTCACATGCAATGTCGTCATCTTGAACATCTTCATCTGAGGAATAATTGTAAAAACTTTTGTAAGTCGTATGGAATGAACATATATTCCGGGAATGTCATTATCTACTCTGCGCTCATCATATTCATAAATATTGTTCTTTCCTTCAGATTCGACGAATGACAAATCACGGAGATAATGAGGTAGCTACGTCAGGATTCAGTAAGCCACGTTCCGGTGACATTGATCACTGCAGTGAGCTAAATATAGTAAGCGAATAGAGGTTGCCAATATTTTACTCTAGATAATTCTTTCACCGATCTGAACTAATACTCAACTTGAAAATACGTCCGATAGGCAAACAACAATGAGCAAAAATGAACAAAGGTTAGAATACGCTACGCCTAACAGATGTATGCACGTAAGAACTGTATCCGTCAAAATGACGGGTGATCGTACTTGAAGTAGTAATCCTATGTAGGTGCCTTCTCACGTGAGATTTTATTTTTACACAAGTGTAGAGCATTAATATTTGTTAAAAGTCACAAAACATGGAAGCGTTAGAGTAAAACTGACATTGTAAAAATTACAGTAAAAATAGGGTCACCCCTCAAAATGGCGGGTTCCCTTCCTTCTAGTGTTAAAATGGAGAAATGTACCTATGTAGTATCATATTGAGTTCTTGATAACGTTTATAAAATTTCATGTTGTTTAACTCAGTTTGTAACGTAAATGTGAACGCACCAATCAGGGCGTTTATGATCTAATTTATTAATCTTTATGTGATATACTAATGAAGTCAGCTCGTTTAACGCACCCTGCATTTTACTATTATGTAAATATAATGAACCAATAAGAGATTGCCAATGTTAATTAAATAACCAAATTGTGATTAGATAATGCCGGAACTTTTAAATTTGTAATTTTCCAAAATATAAGAAGTTTATGAACGTTAAAAAAGTAATTGTTAACTCAAATGAATATGTAGGCCGAAACTTTTTTTTTTGTAAATTACTCAAAACAAAACTATGTATATTTTAAGTATCTATTTGTTATAATTTAAAATATTGTATCAGAAAATTACCTAAAGTTTGGAGTTCGAGGCTTAAAACTCGAGTATAAATACGAAGCATTTTGGATTCAATCGAGGTCAGTGTCCGTCTAGGAAGAAGTAAGTTTTAAGCCATTCTTCTATAAAACCTATACTGGCCAAGTAGGAACTGTTCCAACCTGGAAAGAAGTAAAGTTTAAGCCAGTCTTCTCTAATTTCTAGGTTGACCGATGGGATGAAAGTTCCAATTTAGGAAGAATTGAAATTGGTTTACACCGCTCTTCTGTTAAAAGTAAATTGGCCACCTCACATGATAACTCCATGTCTAGGAAGAAGTAAGGTTTAAGCCACACTTCTGTAAAACCTAGATTTGTTGCACCTTAGTGTTGCCCTTCAAGTGAGTTTATTTGTATCAACAAGAAACCAATATACAAGTTTCGGTTTTCTAGTTACCTACCTACTCGTTGAAAGTATCCCAGTGGTATAATAAGCATTTATCTAAAACTTTACAAAATTGGTTGGATTTTTCGTAAACCTACATTGAGATGGGTTTCATTGAAGACCATTAGAGTTTTGATATGCACGGCTACTGGAGTAAAGGGTAAGCAGAGTTACCAGGAACGTAAAAATTAGTGTACGATAGATACTATTATGGAACCCGGTTTCATCCTATCGTAGTCCATTTGTTTTATTTTATATACGCGTCAAATCCGGATATGAGTCAGGGAAACTTTATGCTAGCGTGGGAGCTTGGTTTTAATGGATGTAATTTAGTGCATAACAGATAATATTGGAAACCGTTTTCGACCTTTTTTTTAGGCAGTTCATGCATTTTATATAAGCTAGGTTGAGTCACGGCTGATTAAGGCAGTCGTGGGAAATTGAAGTTAATGCGTTTGAACAAAATTCACTAACGAGGACATGTTTTTTGGCTATTCTAAACCTATTTTTGGAGTCATCCGTTGTTTGCAGTCGACGATGACGTCATGATCCATCCTTTTTATCGTCGGTCGTAAGACATATTTGGTATAATTGAAGATCGAAGGTACCTGGGTTGAGGATATTATAACGCAATATATGGTGCTAGCCAATGTGCACTTTAAAGACGAAGAAATTGAACGATTTAGCCCATATGAAAACCAAGTATATGGGCAGAATGCATGCTATTAATAATAATTACTCTTTAAAAGCAAGAATGTCTTACTCGCAGAGAGCCCATATGGTACGGATTTGACAACATAAGAGAAGAAGACTACCTACACCCCGTTAACCCCATAAACGACGGGGAGAAAGGTCTTATTGTTAGATTCCCAGCGGTCTACTACCGGAAGTGAGTTGGATAATAATTTGTAATGGAATTCGTGTGCCATCAATATTTTAACACGTTTGTATTGATTTTTTGAGGATCCCATTTTGTTTTGTGGAAGTAACGTAGAGGTTTTTTTTTCTCCTTTCGTAAAATTGTAAAGGCTACTTGACCTAAAGTATATCTCTGAACTAGGGACAATTCGGCCCAGTACCTACAGGTTAAAGGTGATGCGATCCTCCATTTGCTTTTATTACTGGGTTTCGAACCACGAACCCATTAATTATTGCTTTATAAGCTACAGGTTGATTGTTAATGCGTATTTATTTACATAAGATTGGACAGATTTTGAATGTCACGATACATAGCACATGATAACAGCAAATTAACAACATCTGCAGTAACTAACTTATACAGGCTAAATCGACTAAGTGAGTATAATTTATGAAAAAAATACATATATTCACGGACTAATTTACCTCTGCATTAATAATGCTAACAGAATACTAAGACTTCGAAAGTAAGCACTCAGAACAAAGTACAGATTGTAGTACAGGGCATAATGGAAATTATTATTCCGGGAGAACTCCATATATCAATAAGTCAAAAGCAATTATTCTAATTACTACAATGTGACCAAAAATAGCCAAATACACAACATACTGCTTCATAACATAAACTGCTATGTTCCCGAATAGTAAAATAGTTATTAAAATCAAGTTATTTTAGTTAAAACCTAAACTTCTCTTAAATTTGAAGAAACAAACTTAGTGTGTTCAATATGTAATAAAAAACACGTTTATATCGTGCAATGTCAGTAAAAATAAACCTAAACTTCAGTTAAAGTTGAAGAAACACACTTTGTGTGTCCAAAACGTAATATAAAACTTTTCCTATGTTGTTAAAATCAAGTTATTTTAGTTAAAATAAATCTAAACTGCAGTGAAAGTTGAAGAAATACACTTTGTGTGTTCAATATGTAATAAAAATCACTTTATATCGTATCATTTGAGTAAAAATGAATCTAAAGTTGTAAAATAATAAGTTAAAAGTTGAGAAACACACATTGTGTGTCCAAAATGCAATACAAAATGTTGATTGAATAGCATAAATTGTGTTATTGGAGTGAAAATAGGAAAACACGCTTGTAAAGTAATATGTTTAATGTTGAAAAAACACACTTTGTGTGTCAAAACTCCAATACAAACCTTTGCTTGAATCGTATCTTTTGCGTTTATTGGGGTAAAAAATAATTGAACTAATGTGAAATATTCTTCTCAGAGTCAAAATCTGGTCAATCGTATGTAAAAAAAAGACCATTAACAATCATCCTGTAGCTTATAAAGCAATAATAAAAGGGTCCGTGGTTCGAAACCCAGTAATAAAAGCAAATAGAGGATCACATCCCCTTTAACTTGGTCGGATTGTTCCTGGTTCAGATACACACCTTTCGCTTTAGGTTACGTAGCCTTTACAATGTTACGAAAGGTGGAAGAAAACCCCTCTGCGTCACTTCCAATAAAACACTCTTGGATCCTCAAAAATTCTATACAAACGTGTTAAAATATTGGCGGCACACGACTTCCATTACAAATTATTATCCCACTCAACCGCGGGAATCTAACAATAGGACCTTTCTCCCCGTCCGTTATGGAGTTCTTGAGGTGTAGGTACTCTTCTTCTCTTATGTTGTCAAATCCGTACAATAGGGGCTCTCTGCGCGCAAGGCATGTTTGCTTTTTAAAGAGTAATTATTATTAATAGCATGCATTCTGCAAGTATACTTTGTATTCATATGGACTACATCGTTCAACTTCTTCGTCTTTAAAGCGCACATAGGCTAGCGCCATATATTCTGTTATATGTAATATCCTCTACCCAAGTCTCTTCGAGTTCCTCAAATATAGCAAGTATACTCATCACCAATGCCAAAAAGGTGGCTCATGACGTCGTCGTCGACTGCAAACCAAGCATGACGCCTAAAAATTGGCTTAGAATAAAACAAATTTGTCCTGGTTAGTGAATATTGTATAAAACACCTTAACTTCAAGTTAAGACTGCCTGAATCAACCGTGACTTTTCCTCGCTTATATAAATTGTATAAACTGCCTTACAGAAGGCCGGAATTCTAACCTGGGTCTTCTTGGTGAACGTCGATTTTGCTGTTGCTTTAATCTAGGGAAAAGGATAATGGAACCACAATCAACTCCTCTCTGCATTCAAATGAACATAAGCTTTTCGCTAGCGAAGGGATTGAGGGATGTTGTTTTTGGATTACTTATGGGTTACTGATTATCTCGAACATATTTTCAACATATGTTCCATAAATAATACATTTTCAAAACCCCAACGTGCATATCGTGGACCACCTACAGCAATGATACAATATAGATTGATTCAATTCACGTTATGCAATGAGATTTGATCGCAACTCATTTCATGAGGGGGTAAAATCCTTTTACATCACATTCGTGTCCATGTCCGAGATCCATCGCCTTCTTGTAAAAGGAGTGGCAGAAATATTTCTTTTAGGGCCTATTCCATAAGAACCGCCAAACTCAAACGAAACTATATAGGTCATTAGAAAACCACACATTCCCAATAACAGTATTTCATGTTACGCAAACATAGACTAGGAGATAGCACGTGTGGCGAATAATTTTTCTCTTTCGCTGTTGGTCTAAAATCAGGAAAACATTCCGTTGTATGACCTTCAGCCCTTGTGTGTTCCGTGTTGGAAATGTCAATAGCCAACACTTTAACTATAGCTTCACTCGCGATTAGCATACTATACCATTCTTCAGGCAGTGTATGAAATATTTAATTCACAGATCATTTAGGATGGAATAACTTTCTGATGGCATGTTGTAGGTTCATGGTAAAAACAACACCCTGTAGCTTCAATATTTCTAACCAATTATTTTTTATCATCCTTGACACACGAAGGGGCTTCTAGATAACTACAGTTAGCAAAAGTGTGGAGATTTATGTTGTCGGAAAGCGCCCTTGGCATCATGTGGTGCAAAAGTAAGTACATTGTCGTTTTCATAAAATTGTATTGGGTTGTAACAGGAATACACACAGTTTGAAAAAGGGACAGTGAGAGTAAAATCTACTATCCCTACAATTTTTGTTTCAATCCGTGAAGTTAACACTAGAAGTTAACCTAGAAGTTCGGTCATTTTAACCGCTTATGTTTTATGCACAGCATAAGTGCTTATAAAAATAATATTGATTACATCGTAATTTAGTAAAATTATACTACAGAAAATATTTATTAACGCACGTAAGTTACAATATTTGTTGATATTATTAATAATAGTTACAAAATTTAATGTTTACTACAATATTTAATATTAATATTTTCCCTTAATTATTTATTTATTTATTTATTTTACCTAAAGTTTCAGATCCAGTACTGAATGACCATTTTACACTGAAACAGTAACAGCAGGAAAATAACAATAACAACAACAACAAAATAGAGTACAAGATGGCACTGAAAACAAATCAAAATGATACATATATCGTTAATAATTGTTTAAAACTTTGTTCTGGCAAGAATATGTCCACATTTGGAGGCAGGTTACTTTATGAGTGAGGAAGCCTGTAGAAAAGAGACTGCTGTAGAAGGGAGAGCCTTGTGGTAGGATTGTGGAATAGCTTAACGTTGCGGGTTGGCCGTGTGGGAACACGTAGATGAAATTTGTTGAGTAGAAATTCGGATTTAATTTTACCATTCATGATTTTTGTGCAAGAATTTCATGTCTGCTAATTCGCGACGAGTGTGTGGTGGTTGGATATTGAAGACAGACATAATGTCTGTTTTGTGAAGGTACCTCAGAGAAGGTATTCTGTGGCGAGCAATGGCGAGGAAAAATTTGAGAATAGAATCAATCCGGGATAGATTTGTTTTTGAAGCCATGGTCCAGATAGGAGAGCAGTATTCAAGAATGGGGGAGATAAGGGATTTGTAAAATATGCTGATTGATGATTGGTTTTGAATTTTAGTGAACCTGTACAGAACATCGAGAAGACGCATTGCTCTTTGAGTAGTGTTCGTAATGTGCTCATTAAAGTTTAGCTTTTCGTCGATGATAACTCCGAGATCTTTTTGAGAGGTAACGTTTTTTGATGGGATTGTTTTCAAGATAGTAAGTAGAATCGAGTTTGTTCCTTCTTAGGGAAATGGTGAAGCAGGAGCATTTCATAGGATTCAATTGAAGTTTCCACTGGCGACACCACACAAGTAGTTCTGTAAGAGCTTGCTGAATTGAATGTTCAAAACTGATATGAAATATATTGTAATGTTATGCTTGGTAGTAAAAATTGATTTATTTTATTTGCAAACATATTATTTACAGTATAGTTTACATATTTATATATAGTAGTTTTATGAAGAATACCTTTACAAAATGACTAACAGAAGTGTAATAATCGTGCATGTGAAGAAATATGTTTATTCAAAGCACAAGATATTTTAAACAGAATATAGGGTTTCCATTTTTAGTCGTGTGGTGAGCAAATTATACACTTCAAACTCTTGGTCAAACACTGACCACAAACTGCCTTCCCACAAAGGCAACAAAGTCGTATATCTTGCTTCCCTTCACTTACACTAGCGACGTTTCCGATTTGCTGAAGTCTTCTGGTTGTTTGTTTGCGAGACACTGTTTTACGTTCTTTGTTGAAGGTGCACTTTTCGAAACTCTTCCACAAGTTGCAATACAAACTTTTGCCGCTGAATATTCTTCCCGGACTCCTCCTTATATATGATCCAGGCATTTATTCCTGCAAAATAAGGACATTATGAAATACATGCACTGGACATCTCCGGGTTGCAGCTCTAACAGAATATTTCAATGCTATTTTGTCTACTACGACTAAAACAAATTTAATAAGATTGTAGAATTCCACAGTTTCGGGAGCTTCTTTTGTTATTTTGATATTCCAGCTTTTGGGTGTAAAGTACTTAGTTGCAAGACATTTTTGTTATTTTTCCCTTGGTACTCTGTCAGCGTGGTATCTCCCGCAGTCTTCATTACGGTGTTTTAAAAGACAGGTGCCTTAGAAGTTTTCACTGCATCTGGAATTTCTCTCGTTGCTCTGTTCACTGTACCGACCAGGCTTGTATGTTGCCCGTTGAGCTTCTCAGCCAGCTTCAAAGACGTGAAGAAGTTGTCAGTTTTGACGTTGCGTCATTTCATCAGTTAGGGACCCATAAGTTGCAAGATAACATTTTCAGGTAATGATTGATCGGAAGAACTTGAATCATCTTTGCCAAGATAAGGAAATCTATTGGATATATACTTAGAGTCAAAATCAAGGAAGGGCGAGAATTTTTTTCCAAATTTACTTGGTTTGCTGGTCGTGTATTGCCAGAATCTGCACCCAACTTTAGTTGGAAATAGCTGCTCGTTAGCACTAATATTTTGACTAGGTTTGTAGCAGGTATGGCAATTTTCAATAAATTGATTCAACACTGAAGATCCTAATGCAAATATGTCAGTCTGCAGCCCTGCAGATCTACTTGCACGTACATCAAAACGCAGATACCTCATTATCTCTTTGAACCTATTTCTTGACATTGTCTGACTGAAGATAGGAGGGCCCCATACTGATGACCACATAAGATCTAAATCAAGACGTGAAGTATTGTATGCTCCTCGAGCATATAATAAAGCTGCAAAAGCATCCAACTCTTCTAGTAAAATCGACAAAATATTGTCTCAAATTTTATCTCGGGCTTCGGTTTCAGTACACATTTTATATGACGTAACATAGCATCATCAACGAATAAACGCCAATCACTAGACACAGAGTTTTCTTGCACATTAAGTTTAGAATGTGGTGTGGTCCTGCTGTTTCTTTCAGTAGGTTTTGTGCTGCCAACCTCCCACCATTATTTTCAATACAGCAAATTAAAACCCTTAGTACGCAGCGTAGTCTGACGAACGTAAGCTCAGTGTCACCGAGGCTTTGAGCGCGCAATTTGAATTCCTATACATAATGGAGAAAAAACGTAATAACTGACAATATTGAACCAATCTACTTTGGATAACTTTTGTTTTGCAGGTAGAACGGCATTGCATGTAGCCATGTAAAATTGGGATGCCCCAACCGCGGGGAGGTTACGGGCGGGGGCTGCATTCCCCGAATTTCAAAGAAAAAAAACATAAAAATGTGGAGTTTGCCCCCTCTTCTCCAGCTACTTTTTTTTGGATAAAACCGTAACTTTTGCTGTTTTTCAAAGAATGGACCTTCCGCAACAGAAAGAAACTTGATTCATGTTTGTGGGTGCAATACAATTTTAATAATAAGGCAAAACGTGAAACTCTGTTTTTTAACTCAAAACATCGAATTTTAGCCAATTTGCATATTATTCATAAAACTGTTATAACGCGGACACTATGGGACCAATCTTTCGGGTAACTTTTGTTTTGGAGGTAGAACATCAGTTCATGCAACCATGTAAAATTTGTATGCCCCGACCGTGGGAGGGGGGGGGGGTTACGGGCGGGGGCTGCGTCCATCGAATTTCAATGAAAAAAACATAAACATGTGGAGTTTGCCCCCATTTCTCCAGCAACTTTGGGGAGAAAACCCGAACTTTTGCTTTTTTTTCGTTCGCATTTGCATCTTGTGTAGCTACTGTGAATCTATTTCTTCTCTGTTGACTCGGCTCTTTGTGGAAATATGTCCGGAAGGAAACTATTCTGCGTTAGGGAGATCGATGAGCTGTTATATGATTCACAGCCACTGCTCAGAACCGATTTTGGCGAGGCCTTTCCTAACAGAGGAGGGGAGGGAGCCTTTGCAATCGTGTGTTTTGTCTATACTTCTGGATAGACTCACGCTTCTGGCCTCTGGCTATCATCAAGCTTCATTGCATTTCTAACGGAGGCAACAGAAAGCTGACACCGCCAAACCTCATCCAATTACCCCTCTCCTTGACCCCCCTCCACTACTTCAGCTGGATCACCAGGTCCAAACACAAAGAAGAATGTGTGCCTTATCAGTGCTAAATCACAGCGTTGGAAGCTTGGATGAAAACAGCATCGTAAATACCAAGCATTTATTGTGTCTGTGAACTGAGCAGCTGAAACACGTGACATATTCCGAGAAAGGGGGAGGAGGAATTTTGGAATTTTCATAAACACGATTGCCAAACATGTTCCCGAACGAACTGTCATTGTTTCAACCTCAATATACAAATATAAGTGCGGCAAACCCTCGATAATTATGTCTAAAGCTGTTTGTTGCATATCTGCAACAACGGCCACAATGGACATAGTTTTTGTTGCATATTTGCAACGGCTGCGGACTAAGGGTTGTCCAAAGTGTAGTTCCGTTCTTACCAATAAACTGTGCCTCAGAATGGGGGTTGCCAATGTAAACGTCTGAATCTAACAAGAGACAAAACTAACTATTTTCTTCCGCAACAAACATAAGGAGAAAAATCAAAAAAACAAAAGAAATATTCACTGATGTGGCATGTTGCTATGCTAAATATACAGCAGTCAGAATGACCGCTGTTGGCCCTTTAGGTATAGTGTTCCATATAATGGTTTTCAGAAATATTAAAAAGTTAATTTCTTGTGTATAACAAGTACACCCTAATAAATGCAATGTCAGTAATTGGCACTTCAAAATTTCTCAAAAGAGTGGACATGGTTTGAAATTAAATGTAGTTTGTTGTCAAAATGACCGCTACGGCCCTTCTAGTGTTAATGTATTGATAAATTTATTCTGTACAATTAGTTTTAATAGTGACGTGCACCTTCACAAGGCATTGAAGATTTCTAGTTTACTAGAACCACGTACTGACGCGTGGCAGTCTTTGGACTAGACATTAATTTGCGTTAATATGATACAACTCTGCTCAAATCATGAGGACTCGAAGAGGGCACCTAAAGGGGCCCGCAAGGCTACGATATGATAAGGCAAACAAGTTGTTTCTTTTAAAAAAAAACACATCGTGAACGGCTTTGGGGACCCCTCAAAAATGCATCGTGGAAGTCTTCACCGTGGTCCCATCTGATGTTACGCCATAGGTCCGTGCGCCCTCTAACACGTTCTACGAGAAATGGCCCATGAGGTTTAAACACGTCATGAGAGGCCATGGGCCTCCAAAAATATATCGTAAAAGGCTTCACCAAGGGCCCCTAATACTTATGATAGATTCGTATAAATGATTACTCTGGAACTTGAGTTTTTACGAACGTACCAAGTGGGGTGCACAGCATGAATTTCCTAAGGGGTCCGTAGCCTAGCCCTGTGGCAAGTCAGAGGGCCCCAATTACAAGGGTCGCATGGGGCCCAACAAGTACGTAGAAGTACAGGACCAATCAAAAGTCGTCGGTGGCGGTGAACCACAGGGTGCTCAGGTGGCCGGGTCCCTATCCGGCTGGGTGGCAAACCTCACGTAAAAGCGTCATGTGCAGCCTCGAGAGCGCTATTTGGAGAAACTAAAAAACAGGCATTACGGAAGTGGATTTTGAAAACGTGAACGTGATTTTTTCGAATATTAACGGCGATCGAAGGGATAGGTGACCAATGTGAGAAAAGCAAAGTACCAAGCGGATTAAGTTAGGGACGTGCCTACAAGGTCCCAATAGTCCACAAAATGCGTTTTTCAAGTCACCATCGGTACCGAAAACATGGGCCGCTTTGGGAATTTTGGGGCCAGAACCGTAAAAATTGTACCAAATCAATATGTCGATTTTATAAAGAGGAGGTTTATGGCTACTACGTTGTATTTTTTGTTTCTTTTATAATCGACCAAAATTAACGGAGAACCGTAATTTGGATTTGACTTTTTTGAAGTTTCCAATTCACGTGATCTGCAAGCCATCTATCCGCCCTTAAAGGCCAAGGGTATTTCCTTGGCGAAGCCGGCCACTGTCGGTTGTGAGAATTCATCCAAGCACTCGAAAACGCGTTCTACAAAATTTTAATATTGCTACCACAGAGGGCGCCAAAGGCTCCGAGTCTAGTTCCAGCGCGCCCCAAGATGGACATGGAAAAATGGTGGCACCATGACCGGGTAACCTGAGCTCCTCGGGACCTGTACCGCTTGGTAGTCCACCATTGATTCCCTATGCGTAGGAAAAAGCGTGAGGCCGCGGGGCC
The DNA here is from genome assembly GCF_977018435.1 of Lepisma saccharinum. Taxonomy (NCBI): domain Eukaryota; kingdom Metazoa; phylum Arthropoda; class Insecta; order Zygentoma; family Lepismatidae; genus Lepisma; species Lepisma saccharinum. The sequence continues at coordinate 40,171 of NW_028143231.1, read as the reverse complement.
CATAGAGTGACCTCCAGGCGTGCCCAAAATTTTTGTCAGGGAACCCATATGTGCATCTCTTCGTCGTTATGAGTGAAAGTTAGTGGATTGTGGTTCCGAGTTCCCTTCGACCGGTTATCTCGATTTGTAAAATGGCGGACATTTTGGATTTTAGAAATGTACATGTTTTTTTTTCAACTTTTCTGCCACCCTGTATATTGGGGACCGATAGGAGTACAAGGGTGGCTTTACTAAGAGGTCCGGTGCCGCACCATGTGGCAAGTCCGGAGGTCCCAATTACATCTGGCTCCAGTGGACCCAACATGTACGTACCCGTGGAGAGCCAAGGATGAGTCATCGTTTGCGAAAAAACAACAGGGTTCTCTCCGGGTGTCAGATCAATATCCGACTGAGTAAAGAACTTGAAGAAAAAGCGCATTGTGCAGCTTCCAGGATACCATTTTGAAAAACTCAAAAAGCGACATGGCGGCCACATTTTCTGAGGTAATGATTTCGAGTTTTGGTTGTTTTTAAGGGTATGTCCATCCGATGCCAGAGCACGTGATCACATGTCGGGACCCCGCACGGGGTGTTCACCAGGACAACATTTTGGTTTTCAGGGGTCATTTGCGGAGTTGTGTTTGTTATGGACCGGAGCGACCCGGAGGCCATGCAGGTAAATTCCGGCCTGTGTCCGCTTTAGGGAAAGGTACCGACTCAAGAACCAAATAGGTGGCGCTGATATCGCGTGTATCGCGTGATGTCAGGAGGTCCCCAAACATGGTAATTTTGAAAACCTGTTTCTTTCGGCTGAACGCCTATAGCGCCAGAATGGATTTTAGTTTGAAACAACATAATCGGTCTACTACGTTGCAGGAAGACTGTGGGTAGATACCAGATTTGCCATTTCAGTGTTGCCATTCTTCCCACCCTTTTTGCCACCTCTCAAAAAATCTATTTGTTTTTTCCAGAGATCTCTTCTGAGAATAATATATGGAATTTGAGAATCAGTTGTTGCTGAGAATATATTCTACAGCGACATATGATGTGCAGAAAGTGTTTATTTTCCGAACTTCAGCCAGATTTGCAGTGTGCGCGTGATTCAAAATGACCGATTTTGGACACGTGAAAATCAGCACTTTGTGACTTTTGCGTTACACCGTTGGGGGTCCTGGAAAAATCACACTAGGTGGATGTCACTCATGAAGAATGCACCTATTGAACGACATATGAATGGAATTTCCAAAAGTTTTAGTTCGGCAGCCATGTTGGAACACTATTTACGCACGCTTTTAGATATATTTAGTTAGTACTGTCATATGAAAAATGCGCGTTTAGGAATTTTTGTGAGGAATCCACTGCACAAGTATAGGGTAACGGTGGTCGGGAAGGTAGGAGAACATATCCCCTGCATGGATTTTTTTTAGTTTGATCACCGTGCGCCGTGTGGCGCTGAGGTTGTTTCCCGTAAACAATGCACTGCGCTCATGACGTCACATCTTGCTCCGGTGGTGAACGAAACCACCATTTTGGTTGAGCGATGTAGGATGTAGTGTGGTTCTTGCGCTTGCAAAATTTTAGATCTTTAGTTCTCACAGTATGCATGTAGTTCAAGAACCGAACTATGCTAAGTAAGAAGAATCGGATCTCTGCATGGATTCCCAAAGCAGGTTCGAAGTTGTATACGCACAGAAATCGGGGTACGAGTTGGATCTCTGTTGTAGACGACATCACCATTTCCAGAAAATGCAAATTACGACCATATGCGGAAACATAACTTTCAGGGATCACTCCTCGAGGTAAACTATGGAATTTGGGAGTGAGTCATTGTTGAGGATAGGTACTAGAAGGAAGTACGATGTGCATGTTCCATGGATGACCTACTGAATGATATATATGTATATATATATATTAAATATATATATTGAATATATATATATTATATGATATATTTCCAATTTTTACCGGTTTCAGTTTCGCCGCCATTTTGGAATTTTGCCATTCTTCAGGCAAATTCTAAGGATTGGAATTTTGGGGGAGAAACTATTGAACATAGGTATAAAGAAATGAGAGTCTGGAATGTGCGCTTCATGCTGAATTTCTTTTGGTAACTCCAGTGTGCACCGTGTTGAGCTGACGTTGTTTTGATATATAGCTTGCAGGTTGCGCTGATGACCTAACCATACGGGTCGCGGGTATCCTTTGGGATTATGTTTGGCTGAGAGGCGCCATTTTGATTGGATGTAGTAGCAGGTAGTTTCTTTCCCGCGCCTGCAAAATTCTTGATCTTCAGCATTCATAGTATAGTTACAATACACTCTCAACTGAACCTTTGCAAAAAGTTGAAAATTTCAAGACTTTTATTTAATACGGCAATGACGTCAGTGCGTCCCCAAGTGAGGTAACGCAGTTGCCCAAACTATGTAATGTACAAAAAATCCGAGATAGCCATTCAGTCTGGAGTTATAGAAGGTGGAGGGAAATGTTGAAACTTTTGTTGGTGCGCTCCACTCCCTCTCAGGGTGCATCGAAATTTCAGGTATTTTGAAATTCTTTACTTATCGGTTATGTCAGCAGATTCGGATCTCTACATGGATTTTGAAGCAGGTTCGAGGTGGTCCACGCACAGAAATCGAGGGACCCGTTGGAGCTCTCTTGACGACCTCACCATCCTTTCAAGAAAATGCAAATAACAACCATATGCGGAAACATGACTTCCAGGTATCCCTCCTCAGGGTAAACTACAGGATTTGGGAGTGAGTCAATGGATGGGTAGGTTCTAGATGGACGTACGATGTACAGAAAATAATTTATTTTTGGAAGTGTAGATAAATTTATAGTGTGGGGCAGGATGTGCCCTGCGTACTGATTTTTCTTTGGTTGCTCCATTGTGTACCGTGTCATTGAGGTCGTATAGATACATAGTTTGCAGGTTGCGCTGATGACGTCAAAATGTAGTTCGCATGCCTCCGTTGGTATTATGTTGTGCATATAGGGTTCCATTTTGATTGGAGGCCTTAGCGGGTAGATTTGTTTGCGGGCAATGCAAAATTTCTGATCTTCAACATTCATAGTATATTCAAAGTGCACTCTCAACTGAATCTATGCAAAAAGTTGAACATTTCGAGACTTTTGTTTATTACGGCAGTGACGTCATTGGGTCCACCAGTGGCGTAACGCATTAGCAAAAACCATGAAATGTACGAAATACCTGTTATCGCTATTCAGTGCGCAGTTACAGAAAGTGGCGGAATCTCGAATTTCTTTTTATCCCCATCCCCCAGGATACATCGCAATTTAAGCCAATTTAGATTTTTGTTAATTAGCCCTTATGCCAGCAGAATAGGATCCCTGCGTGTATTCTAAAAGCAGGTTGAAAATTATCAACACACAGAAATCGGGATGAGCGTTGGAGCTTTGTAGACGAACACACCACTGTTTTAAGAAAAATCAGGTTACGACCATATGTGTCAACATGACTTAAAGGGATCCCCATTTAGGTTAAACTATGGAATTTGGGAGTTGGTTCATTTTTCGAGATTGAGCCAAATTTACATTGTGCGGCAGATTCAAAATGGCCTATTTTTGAATTGTTGAAAGTTGCACGTTAGGACATTTGCGTGTCGCCAGCGTCCTCATTAGGTGTCCTGGAAAAATCGAGCTACGTGGACGTCACTTATCATGGATGGACCTACTGAATGATATATAGTTCCAATTTCCACCCGTTTCAGTTTGGCCGCCTTTTGAAACTGGTCAATTTTTAGCCAGATTCCAAGTTTAGTTTTTTTTGTCAGGAAATCCATTATACATAAGTATACGGAAATTGGGGTCTGGAATTTTCTGCAGGATATGCCCTGAATGCAGAATTATTTTTGCTCCAGTGTGAACCGTTTGGCGCTGAGGTAGTTATGATATATAATTTGCAGATTGCGATGATGACATCACCATGTTGTTCGCAGGCCTACGTTGGTATTATATTGTGTGTAGAGGGTTGCCTTTTGGTTGGATGTCGTAGCTGGTAGTTTTGTTGGAGCCCCTGCATAATTCTCGATCTTCAGCATGCATACTATAGTTACAGTACACACTCAACTGAACCTTTGCAAAAAGTAGAAAATTTCGATACATTTATTCAATAGGACAATGACGTCCGTGTGACCCTCCGTAACGTAGCGCAGTAGCCTAAACTATGCAATGTACAAAAAATCCAAGATAATGATTAATTGCGCAGTTATAGAAAGTTTGGGTGAAATCTTGAAGTGTTGGTTAAAGTGTGTTGCCTCCACAGGATACATCGTAATATCAGCCATTTTGGAATTTCTTACATTTCTGTTATGTTTGCAGATTCGGATCTCTGGATTGATTCTGAAAGCAGGTTCGAAATCGGAAAACCCTTTTGAGCTCTGTTGACAACCACACAATACTTTCAAGAAAATCCAAATAACGACCATACGCAGAAACATCCTTCCAGGGATCCCTCCTCAGGATAAACTATGAAATTTTAAAGTGCGTCATTGTCGGGGATAGGTTGTAGAGGAACGTACGATGTGCAGAAAATGGTATATTTCTCAAGGATGAGCCAAATTTGCAGTGTGAGCCAGTTTCAAAATGGCAGATTTTTGAAGCGTGAAAATTAGCGTGTTCGGACAGTTGCGTGTCGCCAGCGCCCCTATTAGGTGTCGTGGGAAAATCAAGCTACTTGGACGTCACTTACCATGGATGGAGCTACTGAATTACATACTCGTATAGTTTTAATTTCATCCATTTTCATTTTGGCCACCAATCTCGAATTTAGCATTTTTCAGCCAAATTCCAAGTTCAGGAAATTTTGGCGGAAAAACCATTGAACATAGGTAAAGTAAATTAGAGTGGAAATGTTCGGCAGTAAGTGTCCTGCATTCTATTTTTTTCTCCAATGTGCTAAGTGTGGCGGTGAGGTTGCTTTGATATACAGCTTGCAGACTTTGTTGATGACGTAACCATCTGGCTCGCAGGACTTCATTGGGATTACTTTGTGCGCAGAGGGCGCCATTTTTATCGGAGATCGTAGGGGGTAGTTTCGATCGCGCGCCTACAAAATCTCTGATATTCAGCATTTATAGTATAGTTACAGTACGCTCTCAACTGAACCTATGGAAAAAGTTAAACATTTCGACACTTCTATATATTGTAGTAATGGCATCAGTCCGCCCCCAGTGACGTAACGCATTAGCACAAACCATGCTATGTACGAAATATGCGAGATAGCCATTTGTGCGCAGTTATAGAAACAGGTGAAGAGAATCTCGAAATTTGTGTTTGGAGCGCTCCACCCTACCAAGGTGCAGTGAAATTTGAGATATTTTGAATTTTTTACTTAGCCGTTATGTCAGCAGAGTCTGATGTATGCATACATTCAGAAACAGGTTCGAGGTTGCCCACGCACTAAAATTAGTGTACGTGTTGGACCTCTGTTTACGACCACACCACTCTTTCAAGAAAATGCAAGTTACTACAATATGCGGAAACATGAGTTCCAGGGAGACCTCCTAAGGGAAAAGTATGGAATTTGAAAGAGTGAGTGTTTGTCGGGGATAAGTAGTGTAAGTTAAGCGCTTCAAAATAATACTTTGTAGGTATGCATTTGTAGCCTCTTTTTTTATCAATTGAATATCAGTTTTTGACATATTTCGACAATTTTTTGTCGACGTTTTAGCGTTTAGCGATGTTTTAGTAAAATTTCCCTTTTTTCCCTTTTTTCCCACTCATACTTGGTAGGTATATCACGATCTTACGTGATACAACTTAACCTATCTTTTTTTCTTACGATTTTTTATTTTTTTTTACGATCCTAAGTGATATAACTTAACCTATCATTTTTTTTTATTTACGCATCGAACTAACCTACAAGGGATTCTGTTTGTTTTAATATTTCAGTATTTTAAGGTTTTTCACAAATTTTATATAACCTAAAATGTGTTGGGTGTTGATTTTTTTTTAGTATGTGGCAATTTTTTTTAGGAATTTTTTAAAACTGCCCCGTCACCCTCTTGTTCTTCACGTCGTACGCGAAGGACTTCTCTGCAATGAGGATGACGCTGCACACGGTATCATCGGGCAGCGCGTCGTGGAACTCGCACACGATCTTGATGTTGGTGCGATCGTTGACCACCACCTGCTTCCTCTTCGTGGTATTGATGACGAACATCGGCATGCGGATTTTGAATTCGCTGGGCGTGTAATACATGTCCACGCTTCCCTCCGTTACCCTCTTGTAAGCGGTATAAGCTTCGTAAAGTTTGAGATAATCATCTTTGGTCATGTCGAGGTTGTAATTCTCGCGCGGGAACACTTCGTTCCTGCCATTCTTGAGATAAACGTTCTTGATCTTGCAGTCGTCGAACTTGCTGGAATCTTTTTCCTGATTCTTATCGCGTCTGGTCTGAAAGAGCACTACGACGAAATCTGGCATGTCGAACTGTATGTTGTTGAACTGCGTCGTCACGTCGAATTCCATGTGACTTCCCGACGCCAACTTCTGCACGCACTGGTAACGTGAAAGTGAATCGGTACCTGCGGACTTTTCAAGATCTCCGCTTTGTACTTGAGGGCGTAGTTCGTTTCGTATTCCACGATCGGCATTCTCAACTCCATGCTCCGGATGACGCATTTGGCTGCTTCGGGTAATGTGTTGGCTATCGGCGTGCCGTCTGCGTTCAAGTTGGTGTATCGCATCAGTGCGTTGTTGTCGTTGGCCGCTCTTCGAAACATGACTCTCAGTCCTCCCTTCCACATGATCTCCTTGTAGTCCGAGAAGAATCCCGACAGCAGACGCATGGGAAAGAGCACCGTGTGACTTGTCGTCGATATTTTGGTTCCCGCTTCGAATCCTCCCGCTTGGTAGTACGCTGCGTCCGTTTTGGATAATTTTAATGTTCCCACTGCCGTCGACGTGATGCCTGGATAATCGATTCTGTCGATGACGGTGTTGTGTTTCCTCACCTCCACCTGCGAGAACAGGTGAGGCACGAAGTTGTCCACGAGTTTCAAATTGGCATTGGGCGGAAACGCTTCTCCGCTTTCCTTCTTCACCACGTCGAATTGAAGGTAGAGGTCCGCTCTGTGAGGATGAACGAACCCGTCCCCTACGTCCACATCATATTCGATTTCCCGGTTCGCTTCGTTCAAATTGGCGAACGTGCGACGGTTGGGAGGGAAAGATTGCAATTCGTAACTTTCGATTTGCTCCATTTTCACTATGTGTGTTATTTATTATACGTTGATCTCCACGATGGCCGTCGTCGTGGCACCTGCAAAATCCACTACGTCTCCTTTCTCGTTCGTCACCACCAACTCTATGTCGTCTATGCGGTTGCGACATACTGGAAAATAGATCGGCGAAGAGGGTGTGTAGATGATCGGTTCCATGAATTCGGAACTTGGTTTGAAAGTGGCGATGATTCCCGTCTGCTTGTGACTTCCCAACAATCCGTCCGAGGATTTCGTGATCATGCCTTCCGCTACGTTGCAGTGTACGTTCAAAGTTTCGATGGCCAAGAATTTAGGAATGTTTGCTGCCGTGTGCTTGATGCCAGCTTCGAGTTTTGTGTTGTTCTCGAAACCTAAAAGTTCTCCCATGGTGCCCAGGTCCACGGTCTCCGTCGCGGATAGGATTTCCACTCTGTGCGTGACCGAATTTTCAGAAAGGTACGTGCCTTTGGGTAACTGAGCTTGCAAAGTAGAAAGATTGTATTGGCCTGGCGTGACGACGATATGTTCGCTTCCGACGCTAATTTTGTTGTTGTGCTGCGTGACGTTAGGTATGAGGTACATGCTGTAGAATGCACGCAGAGCTACGGATTTAGGATAGACGATGTCGTCGTGCAGCGTGAGTTTCAAGATCGAAGATTCGCTCGTGAGATGGAACACGCCCATCGTCGTGATGCTGTTTGAGGTTCCACAGTGCTTTCTGGAAGTCTTCGATCGTAGGGTTATTTATTTTAGAGAGAAACGCGAGCACGGAGAGGCAGAGATGACCGCAGTTCACGTCTCCGAAATCTTGAATGCGTTCGTCGTTGTAGTATATAGAGGTTTTGTTCGTTTTCAGATAATGGACTAAATTTGTAGGTGGAACACCTCCGAAAGAATCGAAAACGAATGCTTTGTTATTGTCGTTTTTGTGGTAACATATCCAATGCGTGTCTGGATTTTCTTGACTGTCCAAGTTGACTACGCCGCATTCTCTATTTTTAACGGTTGAAGGTAGCGAGTCGGACATGAAAACTCCTCTGAAGTGTTTGATTCGTAACGGTTCGATCAGAGATTCAATGTCTCGGTTGGTGAGTGCTGCTGTTTCTTTTTTTTAAACTTTTTCATCACGCCCTTTCCCCCTTCCTTCTCCATGGCCAGGTTGTGACGTTTCTGTTCTTCCAATTCCGCCTTGTTCTTCTTCGAGTCGATGACGGTTTTTAAGATGGCGGCGCTTCCGCCGGCCAAACTTCCAACGGCCCCCAATGCTGCCAGGATGGCCGGGATGCTGAATATGAAACCTCCGATCTTTTGCTGTTTCCGCGAACGCTGCAAGCGTCTCAATTGAGGTGTGCTGAGCAGTAATTTCATTCCGTGTCCTTTCGACAAGCAAGAACGTTTCTTCTCGCGTTGTTTCTTGGTGAGTAACCCATCGAGGGCACCTAGATTTTTAAGATTCGAATATGGTATCTGGTACACGACACCCTTGGGCTTCATTTTTTTTGATGCTATATGTTATCTGAGAAAGAGAACAACTTTTTTTTCCCCGTTAGGTTTACGATGTGTGTTATTTATATATTGTCTCACTTAAAACAAACTGTGGCGATGTGTTATTTATATATATGTATTCTGGGAAAGAAAAAAAGTTTTTGCTTCGCCTAATGCTATCATGTGGTTTACAAGATCGTCAGTTTCAATGTTCGACGCGTACCATTCTTTGGTAAATCTTCTTCTCCCCTGCCTACACTCGTGCAGCTCGTCTAATTTATCGTCAATTTTTTTGTTTGCGGCTCGAAAGAGAGTCTCTGGGGATCGGAACATTTTTTTTATTCCGCTTATTTCTCGGAGGTGATCCATGGAAATCATTTTGCACGGTGAACGAAATTCTGGCGTTACTTTACACAAGTCTATGAGTTTAGTTACATCCCCGTCGAACGTGAACGTAAATATTTTGTGCAACACTTCGGGAGGAAGTTGACTTATACAAGTTGACATTTTTTTCATGGTATGTTATTTATATATATATTTTCCGAGGGTTGGGGTGTCCGTGATTAAACAAATTATATTACGTGCTTCGTTTTCTTACCAAGAAGTTCCTTTGTCCCCTTGTACACGAGTAGTGTAATTTGACCTATAACCAGTGACGGAAATGATGAGCCCCTCGCAGGCAGATTTGGCTACACTTAAAACAGGCTCAACATGCCCATATGAGCTTTTTGCTCAAGTGTGGAACCCTGCCTAATCCAAGATTTTTGTGAAAATGCCCTCGGGAAGTTCCCGTGAAATGATGGCCCCCCTCAGATTGATTTGCCTACACTTATAAAAGGCACTTCTGTGAGATTGTTGTCCACAAACCTGTTAAAAATATGCCCCTCTTGATATTTTTTTTTTGCCACACCTAAAAATAGGCCAAACGTATTAACACACACCCACACCCACCCACACCCACCCACCCACATACACCCACACACACACACACATATTTACTTCCGGTTTAAGTTCAATTGGGCACCAGGCTCAATTTGTTTATCTAATATTAAAACAATGTAATTCTTCTAGAATTGCTCTGTGACTCTCTCATTTCTTACATCATAAACATATGATTTTTCACCTATGAGAATAACACTACATATGGTGTCATCAGGGAGTGTATCGTGGAATTCACAGATAATTTTAATGTTTGTCCTGACATTAACCACAACTTGTTTTCTTTTTGAAGTGTTGATAACAAACATGGGCCTCTGGGCTTTGAATTCATCTGGTGTGTAATACATGTCAGTATTGCCAGTAGTGACCCTTTTGTATGCTGTAAATGCTTCATATAATTTAAGGAAATCATCCTTGGACATGTCTAAATTATAATTTTCTCTAGGAAATACCTCATTTCTGCCATTTTTAAGATATATGTTCTTGATGTTCCAGTTATCAAATCTACTTGAATTTTTTTCCTGATTATTGTGTCTTCCAGTCTGAAACAATACCACCACAAAATCCGGCATGTCATATTGTATACTGGAGAATGAATTTGTAGCATCAAACTCATAATAAGTACCAGTTGCGGGCTTCTGTACACATTGATATGTATAAAATTGTAAAGGAATCTGTGGATTTTTTATTATATCTGCTTTGTATTTAAGAGCATAACTGGCCTCATATTCAACAACTGGGATTCTTAGCTCCATAGTCTGAATAATGCATTTGCCTTCATCAGGTAGGGTATTGGGCAGAGCTTCCCCTGTAGAGTTTAATGTGCTGTACCTCATCAAAGCATTATTATCATTGGCAGCTCTTCTAAATGTGATTCTTAAACCACCCTTCCACATAATATCTTTGTAATCTGAGAAGAATCCTGGCAACAGGCGCATAGGGAACAGCACTGTGTGGCTCTTGGATATAATTTTATCACCAGCCTCAAATCCACCTAATTTGTAGTAAGAAGCCTCGGTTTTGGATAATTTTAGTGTGGCCAAAGCTGTGGAGGTAATGCCGGGATAATCTATTCTGTTTATAACAACGCCATGCTTTCTGATCTCAATTTCAGAGAACAGATGCGGCACAAAATTGTCCACCAATCTTATATTTGAATTTGCCGGATAATCTGTTCCATCGAGCTTTACAACATCAAATTTGATGTATAGATCTGCTCTGTGGGGGTGTATAAATCCATCCCCTACATCAAGATCAACCTCAATCTCTGTGTTGGGTTGATTTAAATTTGCAAATGTCCTCCTGTTTGGGGGGAATGATTGTAGCTCATAACTCTCAATATTTTCCATTTTCTTCTTGTATGTATTTTTATTTAAATATTAATCTCTATGATAGCAGTTGTTGTGGCTCCAGCAAAATCAACTAATTCTTCTTTTTCATTAGTGACCATCAATTCAATATTATCTATTCTATTATGGCACACAGGAAAATATAATGTTGGGGATGGAGTGTAGATGATTGGCTCCATAAATTCAGAATTAGGTTTGAATGTTGCAATGATGCCAGTTTGTTTGTGAGTGCCTATGCCATTTGATTTGGTGATCATACCCTCGCCCACATTACAGTGAATATTTAGAGTCTCTATGGCTAAGAATTTAGGTATATTAATAGCAGTGTGTTTGATGGCTGGTTCAAGTTTTGTGTTGTTCTCAAAGCCTAACAGCTCTCCTATAGTACCCAGATCCACTGTTTCTGTAGCAGATACAATCTCTACTCTGTGAGTGACAGAATTTTGACTTAACACTACACCTCTGGGTAATTGAGCATTTAGAGTGGATAGATTATATTGCCCTGGAGTGATGACAATTTTTTGATCCCCAACTGCAATTGTGTTGTTGTGGTGTGTAATATTAGGGATCAAGTACATGCCATAAAATGCTCTGAGAGCTATTGTTTTGGGATACACTATGTCATCATGTAATCTAAGTTTCAATATTGAATTTTGGCTGGTGAGATGGAATACCCCCATGATGTTTCAGATACCACAAGGCTTTTTGAAAATTTTCAATTGATGGTTTATTTATTTGAGACATATATACTATTAACAGATAAACACAAATGTCCGCAATTAACATCTTTGAAGTTTTGAACACGGGCATTATTGTAATAAAGATTAACTGAATTTAGATATTTTATTAAATTTTCAGGTGGAACACCTCCAAATGAATCAAACACAAATGCATTATTGTTTAAATATTTAAGATAACAAATCCAGTGAGTGCCCTGATTTTTGTACTTATCCAAATTAACAATGCCACACTCTTTGTTGAGTGGTTGCTCTGGCAAGGAATCAGACATGTACACACCTCTAAAATTTTTGATGCCCAGTGGCTTGATTAAAGCTTCAATATCTTGGTTTGTAAGCGGCTCTTGTTTTTTTTTAAACTTATTCATGGCTCTCTTAACACCTTTGCCTTGTTTCTCCATGGCCAGGTTATGGCGCCTCTGCTCATCTAATTCTGCCTTATTCTTTTTGGCATCTATTACTGTTTTTGCTATGGCAGCTGATCCCCCAGCCAAGCTCCCAACAGCCCCAAGTGCTGTTAAGATGGCAGGGGTGGTAAATATGAAACCCCCCACATGTGATTTTTTTCTAGATTGTTGTAACTTTTTTTAATTGGGGGGTACTAAGCAACAATTTCATACCATGGCCCTTGGCAATACAAGAGATTTTTTCTTGCGCTGCTTTTTGGTTAAAAGGCCATCAATTGTTTTAAGAGATTTAAGACCTGCATAAGGTATTTGATACATAACACCCTTGGCCTTCATTGTAGGTTTATTATATACATATTCACAGCCCCCACCCCAGTTTTTGTTTGGTGTTCATAGCTATGGTGGTTCCCAATGCTGCTATTTTTTCACTCAAAGAAGCATCTTTGCTTACAAATCTACCAAATGCAGCCTCTTCTAATTTCTTGTCTGCAACATGTCTCTTGTCAAGATCAGAATGTGTGTTGTATGCTATGTCATGGTCTCTACAAGCAGCATCTAGGGGATTAACACCAGGATCACCTCTGTTTAATCTATGGTCCAATTTTGTACCGGGACCACAATACTGATAGCCGGGAATGTGTAGTTCAAATGGCAGCTTGTTTATAATGTCATTAACCAACCCCCGGCCCTCAGAAATATTCCAAAATTTAGGTGGTAGAGTATTAATAATTTTTATAAGATATCCAATCCCCTTAGTGTCATTCACTATAAAATTAGACAATTTTGTGCTTATCATGTCCATAATTCCAACCTTTTCATTGTAAAAATTGTGGTTGCCAGCATTTTCCTCCCCAGCTATCACCAATAACCTATCTACAAGTTTCCTGACATCATCAACCCACACAAATTCTTTAGGCAGGGTGTTGTATTGTTTGATTCCACTGCCTGTCTTGATTTGTGACCGTATGGGCTTGATTAAGTTGTTGTATTTTGCTCCACTGCTAGACTTGACTCTTTTTTGTGTGGGATCATTGTTCTGGTACAGAGCATCTGATTTTATTAATATTTCCTTGTAATGTTCATAATCTTGATCTGTATAGCTGCCAGGCCTTTTCCTAGTCATCAGTTCCCACAATCCAGGTGTTCCGAGATACTTAACAAAAGCACCTCTTTCTCCAAGATGAGATTCTGAATAAACAATTATATCATCTCCCATAAATGTTACTCTGAAATTGCCAATTCTATGTATGATGCTACCATCACGCTCTGTGTCAGCATATAAGCCAAAGACCTCATCTTTCTTGTCTTTAGGTGTGGTTAAATATTTTTGAGCAAGAAGACCCAATTCAATAGGATCCTGAGTAGCTTCAATTCTTCGAGGAGCAACAGGACTAGGTGTATGAATACTGGAAAGTGGGGTAAATGGATAATCTAATATGTTCCTGGCAGCTACAGGTACAAGCTCTGTGATCAAATTTTGATTTTGCTCTGTAACAGTTTTGATATTTTTACCTAAATCACTAATAGCATCAATTATGGGCTGTTCTGTTTGTTTGTGTTGTTCATAAATTCCTCGGTTCTGTGATTTCCATCCCTTAAATCTTTTTACAAGATAATCTCTTAATTTAAGATCATCAATGATTGGCCTTTTCATGGTTATTTATTTATGTTTCAATGTCTAGAAAATTGTTGATTTTATTTCTGTATTTGCCACTATTGGGTTTTCTTGTCATATCAATTGTGACAAACCCATAACTGTCCTGGTTCCAGCACCTACTGCAAAACTTGGAAAAATCATTGTAGCTCAAGTCCCCACCTACATATTCATCATGTATGTGTTTGAGGTTGGTATGATCTTGATGAAACACACATATAAAATTGCTGTTGTCTCGGATCAGCTGCTTCGGTATTTTTGAAAATGTCTGTGCCAGGTAGAAACAATCAATGTTTTTGTGTCGGCCCTGTGTAAAGAAATTTCTAACCTTGTTTTGATTATCCAGTATAATGTCATCAAACACAACAACAGAATTATCGAGACATTCATGAAGTGGCTTAACATCTGATTCAAAAGTGGCAATATCCAATCCATCTTATAGCTTCATCAGCTGCTGATATTTTAATTGTTCCAAGCTCTTAGAAAAAACATACAATTGCCTGTTTTTCCAGTCTAACCAGTTGGGTGCCAATAAAAATTATCAATCATTAGTGTAGTTTTACCACAAGCCGATGGCCCAACAATAAGACATCTAATATTTTCAGGCAGCAACTTGCCATTTCTCTTAATCTGCAGTTCAGGTTCTGGCAGCCTTTTTATAACATCCCAGGTGCTCATATTATCACTTTGTCTGCATCGATCCAGCTGTGTTCTGGAAGTCCTAGCCATTTGACAAATAACTTGTTGCCTTTTCTGCGGATGATTTTTTCTATGAGATATGTGTCAGGCTGTTTAGTTTTGCTGAGTTCTTCTTCACAGAATCTGCCTTTGAGAATTTCTCCTCGGTGGTCTTTTATTATATATGTGTTAAGAGCCCCAGGTTTAATTTGAACCACTGTAAATAATTCAGTGCTCCAGTTTCTTGTAAAGCCTCTTTTGAATAAGTGCTTATATTTGCTGATTCTTACTTGATCACCCACCTTGTATTTGGCCTTTCTTGTTGTTGGCTGGTATCTAGGATAATAAACAGTCCTGATCAATTTTTGCTCATCAGATGGAGTTACTTCAGAGGGTTTCATGTTGATTGTGGAATGGACCGAGTTGTTATATTTATTTAGAAGTTCTGGAAGAATATTAATCCATTTATAATTACCTTGAAGTGTAAATTGTTTATACATAAGATTTTTTAAGGTTCTGTTGAATCTCTCTACAATTGAGGCCTTGAGGTCACTGTAACTCGAATAATGTATTGCCTGGCTTTTAATAAATTGTTGAAACACTGAATTATAAAATTATTTGCAATTATCTGTTTGCAAATAGCGCGGGGATCTTCCACTCTGATTGATAATTGTCCTGATGGCTTCTGTAACACATTTTCCAGTCTTGGATTTGAGTGGCACAGCCCAGGCAAATTTTGAAAATGTGTATATTACAGTGAGTAGATACTTGTAGCCCTTGTTGATTTTGTCTAAGTTTTTCAACTGTCCACTTGCCATTTCAATCAAGTCGCTTTGCCATAAATCATCTATGCTTTTTGTGACTACTGGGAGTCTCTTAAAATTATGTCTGGCCTGTCTGTGTAATTCATCAACAATAATTTTTCTAGACATAATATGTAAACAAGAATATTGCAACTATGGGGTGTTCAGCAGCTGATACTACAGGATTTTCTAAATATAATTTGTCCCCTATTTGTATTTTAAATTCCAGAGAGCCATCATCTTCAGCATAGGCTGTTTCTAATGTATTGGGATCTGTAAAATCCTCTAACTCTACACTTGTGATTTTTGGTTTGTTGTCAGCATTTGTTATTGATAAGGTAGGGTAGTGGTGTGCCTGTGGTTGTAGCCAATATTTGATTTTGATTGGTCTCAGTGTGCCCCCAACAAAAAATTGGTAATAAAATTGTGCAGGGGACAGCATATATATTTTGCCACCTGGTGTAAATGGTCAATCATATTCTTTGTTGGGGATGCTGTACAATTCAAGAATTACTGTATGTTTAGGATTTTCTATTATGCCTGTTATTTCTTTTTCTGCTGTAAGCAATCTACTTGTTACAGATTCAAGGTGCTCATTGATGGTCCTAACAACATCGTCATGGCCTGGCTTGATCTTTATGTCCACAACAAGTTTCTTGTATTGTTGCACAATCTCTTGAAGCTGGGTGGCAAAAACAGACAGAGCATTTGTTTGATTGGATTCCATGGTCCCTAGCTGTTGCTTGATATTAGCTACAATTTGTTGCAAATTTTCAATAACTGCCAATTTTGAATTTTGAGCAGTAAGATCATGGACCTGTCTTCTAATATCCTCAAACAGGGCATGCAGTTCATTAATATGTTGATTAGTTGGTAGAGTGGCCACTGTCTGAGTGAGTTGTTTGATCTCTGTCTGGATATTCTTGATATCTTCTGATTTCAATATGCGATTCACTGCCCTCTTTATATTTTTAAGTTCCTGTGATGTAGGGAGATTTGATACAGTATTTTGCAAAGATTCAAGTGCTAATTTCACATTATTTAATTCAGAAGCATCAGCCACATTTTGCATAGCATTTTGGAGCAGCGCTATATCTGCCTGAGTGGGTGTAGATTGTTGTAAAATTTCAAGTTTTGTTTGGATATCATCGATCAAGTGATGAAAATGAGATAGTTCAGATTCAGTGTTGAGGTTTTCAAGTTTTGTGATCTGTTCCTGGACACATACAAGAGTGTCTACAATCCCGGGCAGGCGGGATTCTAGAGATTCTTGTACATTTGTCAAATCACTTTGCACTGCTGCTATTGTACCCTCAAGATGGGTTATGGTACTTTGAATTTTTCCAAAATCTTCATTTGTTTCAAGTTGCAGCTTAATGTTGGCAACACTCCGAGTTATTGCACTCAAAGCATCAGAAGATGGCAAGTTGTTCATAAAATTTTCAAGTGTCTCAAATTTTTCTTTAACCTCGGCTATGGCATTGTTCAAGGGGTCCAGATTAGGTATTTGGAGTGATTGAATCTGTTCCTTTAGAGTGGAAATCACTAGATCAAAATCTTCTTGTGATTTTATGCTTTTGACAATTGTTTGGAGCTGTGTCTGGACATTATTTATCTGTTCTTCTAATTGTTGTTTCAATTGCTCAGAGTTTGTGGCCTGGGTCTTAAATTTGGCTTGAAGAGCTGCTACAGCTTCTTCTAAACTTTGAAAATTATCCGATGTGGCCAAATCAGTATATTTCTTAAGCAGCACTTTGAGTTCAGAATCAATTTTAAGAAGAGGGTCCATGCATTGTGTTTGTAAATTTGTAATTTCTAATTGAAGACTGGCATTGAGTGTGGTTTGTAAAGCTTGTAAATCACTTCTTAATTTCTTGACTCTGACATCAAGCATCAGAATCTCATCACTGATCTTCATGCCTTGTATGGCCAAATATATCATTAGGCATTTTTGTTTTAGTGGTTATTTATTATTGAATATCTGATTCTTAGTTCTATAAAAAAGGGTATAAGCTTGTCATATGATCCAGGGACCTCAATATATAAGCAGTCACCAGCAGAAACAGTATATACAGTGCCAGAAACCATGTTTGAGTGCTTAATTCTATAAATATTTCTCCCTACTGAAATTTTGACATCACCCTCAGGAGTTGTAATAAATTGCAATTGACCACCTACAGGTAATTGGTAATGATTTAAATTATTGTTAAATATGTACAATGTTTTACCTGTTTCATCATCAACATCTGTAAGTATGCTGTTCAGATGAATAATTAACAAGCCACTCAGTTTAGATATTATATCAGAAGAGGGTTGTGGTGTTGGCAGGTCCATAATAACCTGTTTTTTGAACCCAAATAAGTTCATAGGCATGTTTATTTATTTCAAATCATGCTATGTAATTGGGCATTGATTGCCATTTTTCAAATCACAGTGACCCCATGGTAAAGTATGTATGCCACATGACAAAATGCATCTCTTATCATCATGTGGGTCCAGAGCCACTTTTCTTACAATATTGCTAGTCAACAAGTGATCCACACTCTGAATTCTATTTTCTGATGTTCTGATTGTGCTACATGATTTGAGGCAATTTTTGTAATCCTCAAATTCAAGCTCTTTGTCAACAGTCACTCTGCCAATGCCCTTGGCTTTTTTTGCAACAGCGCCACTACATGTTTCAAAACTGTACATCTTGGCCCTTAACCCAGCAAATGCCACAATAACATCACCAAGTGTCTCATCTTTTAACTTGCCAGGCACTTTTTTGTTGTGGTGTTGAATTTTTGAATGTTCACTGGTATCAAAGTATTTAAACAATTCAGGCTGTCCTATATCTTGATAAACATCTTCTGTTTGAATATCAAGAACAAAACTATCCGTGTCCATGTACATCAGTTTTACACAATCACCATAAAAAGGTTTCAACACATCGTAATACAATTTTAACATATGTAATTTGGCCAATTCCAATATCACAGCCCCTACATAAATAGGCTTATCAAATTTGATTTTTGTTTTTTTCATGTTGAAAAGTGCCATATTCTCATCTTAAATTCTTCTGTAATTGAAGTTGGGCTTTGCTATCAATTTTTTGCTCCGGCTGGGGTTAGTAATTATTTTAACATCAGTATGTTTTCTGACATTTTCAATTGTTTTGGTATACACTGAATTGACCATCAATTTAAACATGGTCTTATCAAATTGGCTCAATGCAGATGTTCAAAGCTCTGTGTTTGTATCAATATATGGTTTCAACCATCTTGAGTGCCTGAACCTCAAAACTTTTCCAACTTTGGTCACTTGAACACCATGATTCATCAGGAACTGGAGGTTTTTGTAATATATAACATAATCCTGTTTCGGCTCCAGAGTCATCATCAATTTCTTCTGTTTAGAGCCAGGTGAGCACTTAACCTCGGGAATTGGGGGCAGATCAGAAAATGTGTTGTGTAATTTATCTGGAATTGTCAGATCAACCTCTAAGAATAGGCCATAATTACTGTCATCAAAATCTTTAAGATCCCCAATGTTAAAATCTTCAACCCACTCAAGCCCTGCATATGGCAATTTATCCATCATAGCATAACCATAGAGGCTGTTTGCATCTACATACAGTATATAATTTGATGGCAGTGTTGGATCATAATCGGGAATATATTTGTTATTTGCTCTGGCATATCTCTGATTACATTGCACCATGCCTCCCCTTATACATTGCTCCATAAACAGATACATATCTTGATGCTGGATCAGATCCAATTGCATTTTAGTGTTTAAAAACATTGCAGACCATGCTTGGCCAGGAGCACTGTAAAAATACATTGGATCCAGTTTATAATTTTGCATGGAAGATTTTCTGAATGCCTGCAGTATATCAGCTAAGAGGGTCACATCAAGTTTTAAATATGCCTTGTGATAATCACCAAATGTCCGGCATTTTAAATTGTTCCACATCAACTGGGCATGGTGATAATCTTCATCAGTGATTCCAGATCCTCTGATTTTGCTGTAAAACTCTTGTTGTGGTGGCAGAGAACACTCATCAAATTTAGAAAAATCTGTAACATAATCATATGGATATACACCCTTTCGCTTAATTAATTTCAGGTCCTGATTTGGAAACAAAGCTCATGTGATTTTGAATTGATCATCAGATAATTGAGTGGCCAGTGTAGCCAGGCTAGCCGATAAAATTCTGTATGAATCAAGAAATCTTAAGTGAATAGAAACACCATTAACTTTAATTATTTTGCAAATGGCAATATATTTCTCATCATTTTCTGCTAAAATATTTAAATTCTGCTTGTCAAATCCCTTGTACCTGATCAGATGATGAAAATCATAATTGGATGCACCATGGCAAAATATGGGGACAAATTTTTGTCTCTGGATCATAATATTGCAGCTATTACACAGGGCCATAAAGAATTTACCGTCTGTATGAGAATGGTGTTTCACCTTGATATTTGCATCTGAAAATTCAGAATCACATACCGGGCATTTTTCTGCATTGTTGAAATCTTCAATCTGTTTCTCTGTTAAAGGCAACATGGGTTTTGATTTTAATAAGATATTAGATGCTATGTCATGGCACTCATTTTCTATTCTATGTGCAAATTCTTTGATGGCATCTGCTCCCGTGTATAAATATTCTTTACTAACAACACCATCCTGTACAACCACATAATAAAAACTAGGAGGTTCATGTAACTGGTATGGTGTAATTGAAGATTCCTCAGGATCTGGGCTACAGAATGCAAGAGGTTTGAGATTTGATTCAAAATCACAGACTATATATGCTGGGTGTTCCAACAAAGCTTCAAACTTTTTGAATTTTGCATTTTCACTTGGCATTGGCATCTCCATTTGAACAGGTTTATGGTTGCCACAGTATTTCAGATGATCAATTAACTTGTTTTTAGCAATTTCTGCATTCTTTTCACAAACACAATTCACCATTTTTCTACCATCAAATACAGACAAACATCTTCTGCACAACTTGAATATTGTATTGGATTTGCCTTGTTGTGTTCTGACTAAAGCTTCAAGATTATGTATCAGAGTGTAATGATTTGTGCCATCCCCTTTAATTAAGAGCAGATCAATCGGAATAGCAGATTCATCATCAAGTGTACTGATTCTGAGAGGATCTATCAAGTAATTGTCACGGCCAGTGGAACAAATAAATACATTAATAGATAATTGTTTGCCATTGATGTGCCTGGCCTTTTTTCAAATTTATCAATATTCCGAACAGACATTGGATATTCTAAACCCTCCATTGCCTCATCAAAATCATTTTCATGTTGTTTATAATAAGTTATTCTCTCAGGATTCCTTGAAACTGGATACAAAGCAGCTAACATACACCACAAAAAGCATTTCTCATCATTATTTTTTATATTAACCACGGCTGTTTTGTTTTTGATATTGGCAGGTAATGGCACATAAGTGGAACCTTGTAATGGGTTGAATTCAGAAATATTAACATAGAGCCTGTGTGGAGATCCGCATAGGCTCCATCCTGATTCTTTTGCTGCAAATTCAGAGTGTTTAATATTCAATTGCTCTATCAAACTGCTTATTATTTTGTGTGAATTTGTATTTGAGTATACAGGTACAGTTTCTGTTATGTGGGGCTGTGTAAATTTTGTGCCATTTGGTTTCTTATATTGTGTAAACAATTTGAGGGACAGCTTATAAGAGCCATTTTGTGCATTTAGAATTGCCTGCACATCAGGATTTACACTGTTCAAAAAATTCTTAATACCACATCTTGGCTCTGAAACAAACCGGTAATCCCTTAATTGGCCATTAAAACTGCCATGGATGGGTTCATAGCGTGGCTGCTTTGCCGGTGAAGCATTAACAGGTGTTTCATGCTTCCTTTTCAGACCAGATGTAGATGGTTGTGGGGGCAATATTGATGACTGTGCAGAGCAAGTACCTTTATGTGTATATGTGAAGTATTGCATGCTATATTCTCTATGGCATTTAGGGCATATTTTTGTGGGAGTTCTGCATTTGTCTGGATTACAAATCTTTTGATGCTTAGCCCAATTGGGGCTGGATATATTTTTTTTGCATTGATTACAATATTTTTGATTTGGCATTTTTGTTGTTGTTTATTATATACAATTTCCTGGGGTCCAAATCAAAATTCTATGCTTAATAAAAAAATATCAGTTGGGTTCAGCAGTGTGTTTTGTATATTAAGTGTGTGTGTGTGTGTGTGTGTATGTTAATATTTTTTGGCTTTGGTATTTATATAAAATTTCTTGGGGTTCAAATCAAAACTCTATACTTAATAAACCTATGACAGGTTGTCAAAAATTCTGTCTATTAAATCAAATAGAATTGTAATTCAATTTATACAAATCTGCAATATTTTTGTGTTTAAAAAATATGAGCAGCACTGCAACAACACATCTGTACTCTTCAACAACTTTTTCAATACTGGCAGATATGCAATGCAAAATCTCTTTATATACCCTAAGCACGGACCGCATTGAAAACATCTAAAACAATAAGCCAATCAGAATAAAACACACCATCACTTTATGTCATAAGCAACCAATCAGAAAACAACACATGTCTAATGCATAATATTGGGTAATAATTTGTTGCAAAACATGATGCAATGTAAATAAACCAGAAATAGGCCACAAGTGGACCGGAAGTAAATATGTGTGGGTGGGTGTGGGTGGGTGTGGGTGTGTATGTGGGTGGGTGTGGGTGGGTGTATTTGTGTATGTGGGTGGGTGTGGGTGTGTGTAGGTGTGTATGTGGGTGGGTGTGGGTGGGTGTAGGTGTGTATGTGGGTGGGTGTGGGTGGGTGTGGGTGTGTATGTGGGTGGGTATGGGTGTGTGTAGGTGTGTATGTGGGTGGGTGTGGGTGGGTGTAGGTGTGTATGTGGGTGGGGTGGTCAAGGTCAAGGTCAAGGTCAAAATAATCGAAAAAATAATCGAAAAAATAATCGAAAAAATAATCGAAAAATAACCGAAAAATAATCGAAAAAATAATCGAAAAAATAATCGAAAAAAATAATCGAAAAAATAATCGAAAAAATAATCGAAAAAATAATAGAAAAAATAATCGAAAAATAATAGAAAAATAATCGAAAAAATAATCGAAAAAATAATCGAAAAAATAATCGAAAAAAATAATCGAAAAAATAATCGAAAAAATAATCGAAAAAATGGTCAAGGTCATCTCAAGGTCAAGGTCAAGGTTAGTGTTGTGTGTGTGTGTGGGTGTGTGTGTGTGTGTGTGTGTGTTAATACGCTTGCGTAGTTTTAGGTGTGGTCAAAAAAAATATGAAGAGGGGCATATTTTTGACAAGATTATGGACAACAATCTCACAGAAGTGCCTTTTGTAAGTGTAGACAAATCAATCTGAGGGGTGTCATACTTTCTCAGGAAATTCTCGAGGGCATTTTTACAAAAATCTTGGATTAGACAGGGTTCCACACTTGAGCAAAAAGCTCATATGGGCATGTTGAGCTAGGTTTAAGTGTAGGCAAATCTGCATAAGGGGGGTTCATAGTTTCCTGGGTTTATAATATATACTTTTACACTACTTACACGATTCGAGTTTTGTTCTCGATTAAAATAGCTAGCATCTCGTCGGATAACATGATAGCGTATCGATCTGGAAAAAATAGACTGTATTGTCCGTTGAGCAACAGACGCACCTTGTGACCATACTGGGTAGAAACAATTGAACCGGAAGTTATCGTGTAAGGTTTGTCGACTTCCAATTCCTGAATTTTTACATACTCGACTGACAAATTTAGCATTTGTTTTAATGCTTGAAGATCACTCATTTTTTCAGTCGTCATATCGAAGAGAAATTTCAGGGTGTTAGAGAATTTTAATTTTTCACAATGTGTGTTATTTATATACCGAAGAATTTTTTTTTGAGATCTCGTTGATTTTTTTTTCACGATGTGTGTTATTTATATATCAAGTTTTTTTTTTACTTCTACATTTTTTTTGACAACTTTTTTTTTCTGACGGTAATAATTTTTCCACGTCAACTTTTTTTTTTGACGAGACAATTTTTTTTGACGATAAAAATTTTTTACGATAAGGCAACTTTTTTTCTGACAGTAATAATTTTTCCACGTCTAGTTTTTTGACGAGACAAATTTTTTTGACGATAAGAAATTTTTACGATAAGGCAACTTTTTTTCTGACGGTAATAATTTTTCCACGTCAACTTTTTTTGACGAGACAAATTTTTTTTGACGATAAAAAAATTTTACGATAAGGCAACTTTTTTTCTGACGGTAATAATTTTTTCACGTCAACTTTTTTTGACGAGACAAATTTTTTTGACGATAAAAAAATTTTACGATAAGGCAACTTAATTTTTTTCTGACGGTAATTTTTCCGTCAACTTTTTTTTTTGGCGTGACAAATTATTTTTACGATAAAAAATTTTTACGATAAGACAATTTTTTTTCTGACGATGTCCACGTCAACTTTTTTTTTTGACGAGACAAATTTTTTCCATGGCAATTTTTTTTTGACATCTACATTTTTTTTGACGTATATTTTTTTGTCTCATATTTTTTTTGACACGTACATTTTTTTTGACACGTATATTATTATTTTTTTACAGTGTGTGTAAGAGGAAGAAAGCTTTTGCTTCGGAAAACGAGATGACGTGCGTTACAATATCTGCTATCTTCTGTTCAGACTTGCACCAATCATCCGTGTCCATCCTTTCGTTTAATTTTTTCCCTGCAGCCGAAAGAAGAGTGTCGAGATCGCCGCACCTCAGGCCGCTGATCTCCCGAAGATGGTCCTTGAAAACCATTTCACAAGGGATGCGAAATTCCGGCGTCGTTCTTGCTATGATTACAAGTTTATGTACATCCTCACAATCTCCGTTTACTGCGTGTTTAAATATTTTACATAGTAGCTCGGGCGGCAAATCAATTATACGAGACATGTTGTTATTATTTATTTATTTTTTACTCTATGTTATTTATATACCCCACCCCTATCTTTGTTTCGTGTTCATGGCGATGGTGGTGCCCAGTGCGGCGACCCGTTCACCCAGCGATGCGTCTCTGCTGACGAATCTTTCGAAAGCGGCATGTTCCAATTTCTTGTCTGCTTCGTGACGTGCATCCAGATCGGTGCGAGTGTTGTTGTAAGCGATGTCGTGATCTTTGCATGCCGCGTCCAACGGATTCACACCCTTGTCTCCTCTCTCCAATCTTTTCTCGAGTTTGGTACCCGGTCCGCAGTACTGGTAGCCAGGTAAATGCATCTCGAAAGGTAACTTGTTGATGATGTCGTTCACGAGTCCCTTTCCTTCGGCCACGTTCCAGAATCTCGGAGGCAGCGTGTTGATGATTTTAATGAGGTAACCTATGCCCTTGTCGTCGTTCACGATGAAGTTGGAAAGTTTCGTGCTGATCATGTCCACGATGCCAACCTTCTCGTTGTAAAAATTACGATTGCCTGCGTTCTCTTCGCCGGCTATCACTAACAATCGGTCCACGAGCTTCCTCACGTCGTCCACCCAAACGAATTCTTTGGGTAACGTGTTGTAGCGTTTGACGCCGCTTCCACTTTTCACCTCGTTCCAAGTCGGTTTGATGAGATTCCTGTACTTCTCACCCCTGCTCGATTTCACCCTTTTCTGCGAGGCATCGTTGTTCTGGTACATGGCATCCGTCATGATCAGAATTTTCGTGAGTAGTGCAGGTGGCCCGGTTCTGGAACCGAAAGTGGGGCTCGGTGGGGCTCGCCTTAATGGTTTGCTCTTGTAAGGCATAAGCCCCATTTTCTCGCAGTGTTGCCAACACCTTACTCGAAAAAAATCACCAAGGTTTTTTTTTGGTCTAACCTAACCTAAAGCAAGGAGCTGGCAACCTTGCTTGAGGCTTGCCTTACAGTGCATAAAGCAAGGTTGCCAACCTACTGGTACTTTTGCCATAGCCTTTTACAAAAAAGAGAGAGGAGAGAGAGAGAGGGGGAAGAGTTAAACAACCGACAGCGCTGCCAACACCTACCTACAGCTTTTTTTTTCTTGGTCTAACCTAACCTAAAGCAAGGAGCTGGCAACCTTGCTTGAGGCTTGCCTTACAGTGCATAAAGCAATTTTGCCAACCTACTGGTACTTTTGCCATAGCCTTTTACAAAAAAAAGAGAGAGGAGAGAGAGAGGGGGAATTAAACAACCGACAGCGCTGCCAACACCTACCTACAGCCTTTTTTTTTCTTTCTACTTAGCTAAAGCTACTACCTTTTTTTTTAGGCTTAGCCAATTTATATACTGGCGTAACATACACACACTGGGCAAGGAGAGCCGGCAACAAACACGCACTGCCGTAAAAAAGAGAGAGATGGGTGGATGGCAACACAGTATGTGTGTGCGTGTGTGTGTATAATATGTAGCATTATTAACTAGAGTGTGTTGGCAACCCACTTACAACTAAAAAAAAATAGAGATGTCAACGTTGCTGTAAGATGAAGAGACAGAGAGACCTATGGCTGGCAACAGTGGTGAGCGAATGCACCTTATTGTAAATTTTTTCCAAGTCCAAGTCCGTATTGTGACGCAAACAAACAAATAATAATTGTTGTTTTTTTAGGATTCCTGGCCCCTATAACCCCGCCAGGGTGCGTGGTGCCCAACCAAAAAAAAAAGTAAAAGGTTTTCTAACGGCTGCGGTTCTAGATAACCACACCTCTGTAGAGTTTCACGTGTTTTTTTTTCTCAAACTTCCATGAAACTCTACAGAGGACCTCCGTAATGCATGCAACGTGTACTAACGACTCTAGTGTTATTTTGATGTTGTAATATTTTTGGATATAGAGTTTTATTGTGAGATATAGATAAAAATAATTATGTTTATTATAATATTTTCTTGATGAAGATGGAGAATGTATGTGTGTGTTACAAATAAAGTTGCATGCTTTTTTTTCTAGTGTGTGTGTATGTGTTTTTGATGTTTCGACAGCATCTGAAACGATAAAAAAAGAAAGAATTTTATTGTTAATTTTCTTGTGTAAAAACAACAACAAATTTTTTTGTGCAAATTTTCTGATTTGTCTCTCGTGCTATAGTGCAAAAAAAAAGATATTGTAACTGATAACTAATGAAATTGACATTTGTAACTGATCTGAACTAGTGAAATTCGTATTGTGCCATTGTAACTGATTGTGCTAGTACAAAAAATTTCTTATTTGTGCAAGAAAAGATGTTAAACATGTTAAAACTGTTCCGTCACCCTCTCGTTCTTCACGTCGTGGACGAACGACTTCTCTGCAATCAGGATGACGCTGCATAGAGTATCGGCAGGCAGCGCGTCGTGGAACTCGCAGACGACCTTGATGTTGGTGCGATCGTTGACCACAACCTTCTTCCTTTTTGTGGCGTTGATGACGAACATCGGCCTGTGGATTTTGAATTCGCTGGGCGTGTAGTACATGTCCACGCTTCCCTCGGTCACGCGTTTGAAAGAGGTGTAAGCTTCGTAAAGTTTGAGGTAATCGTCTTTTGTCATGTCGAGGTTGTAATTCTCGCGCGGGAACACTTCGTTGCGTCCATTCTTGAGATAAACGTTCTTGATTTTGCAGTCGTCGAATTTGCTGGAATCTTTTTCCTGATTCTTATCGCGCCGGTCTGAAAGAGCACTACGACGAAATCTGGCATGTCGAACTGTATGTTGAACTGCGTCGTCACGTCGAATTCCATGTGACTTCCCGACGCCATCTTCTGTACGCACTGGTAACCGTGAAAGTGAATCGCCACCTGTGGACTTTTCAAGATCTCCGTTTTGTACTTGAGGGCGTAGTTCGTTTCGAATTCCACCACAGGCATTCTCAATTCCATGCTCCGGATGACGCATTTCGCCGCTTCGGGTAAAGTGTTGGCTATCGGCGTGCCGTCGGCGTTCAAGTTGGTGTATCGCATCAGTGCGTCGTTGTCGTTGGCCGCTCTTCGAAACGTGACCCTCAGTCCTCCCTTCCAGATGATCTTGTAGTCGGAGAAGAAACCGGGCAGCAGGCGCATGGGAAAGAGCGCCGTGTGACTTCTCGTCGATATTTTGGCCCCCGCTTCGAATCCTCCCGCTTGATAGTATGCTGCGTCCGTTTTGGATAATTTTAATGTTCCCATTGCCGTCGACGTGATGCCTGGATAGTCTATTCTGTCTATGACGGTGTTGTGTTTCCTCACCTCCACCTGCGAGAACAGGTGGGGCACGAACTTGTCCACGAGTATCAAATTTGCATTGGGCGGAAACGCGTCTCCGCTTTCTTTCTTCACCATGTCGAATTGAAGGTAGAGGTCCGCTCTGTGAGGATGAACGAACCCATCGCCTACGTCCACGTCGTATTCGATCTCCCTGTTCGCTTCGTTGAGATTGGCGAACGTGCGACGGTTGGGAGGGAAAGATTGCAATTCGTAACTTTCGATTTGCTCCATTTTCACTATGCGTGTTATTTATTATACGTTGATCTCCACGATGGCCTTCGTCGTTGCACCTGCGAAATCCACCACCTCTCCTTTCTCGTTCGTCACCACCAACTCTATGTCGTCTATGCGGTTGCGACATACTGGAAAATAGATCGGCGAAGAGGGCGTGTAGATGATCGGTTCCATGAACTCGGAACTTGGTTTGAAAGTGGCTATGATTCCCGTCTGCTTGTGACTTCCTAATCCGTCCGAAGATTTCGTGATCATGCCTTCGGCCACGTTGCAGTGTACGTTCAGAGTCTCGATGGCCAAGAATTTAGGAATGTTGGTTGCTACGTGCTTGATGCCAGCTTCGAGTTTTGGGTGGTTGTTCTCGAAACCTAAAAGTTCTCCCATGGTGCCCAGGTCCACGGTCTCCGTCGCGGATAGGATTTCGACTCTGTGCGTGACCGAATTTTGAGAAAGGTACGTGCCTTTGGGTAACTGAGTTTGCAAAGTAGAAAGATTGTATTGACCTGGCGTGACGACGATGTGTTCGCTTGCGACGCTAATTTTGTTGTTGTGCTGCGTGACGTTAGGTATGAGGTACATGCTGTAGAATGCACGCAGAGCTACGGATTTAGGATAGACGATGTCGTCGTGCAGCGTGAGTTTCAAGATTGAAGATTCGCTCGTGAGATGGAACACGCCCATCCTAGTGATGCTGTTTGAGGTTCCACAACGCTTTCTGGAAATCCTCGATCGTAGGGTTATTTATTTTAGAGAGAAACGCGAGCACGGAGAGGCAGAGATGACCGCAGTTCACGTCTCCGAAATTTTGAATGCGTTCGTCGTTGTAGTATATAGAGGTTTTGTTCGTTTTCAGGTAATGGACTAAATTTGTAGGTGGAACACCTCCGAAAGAATCGAAAACGAATGCTTTGTTATTGTCATCGTTTTTGTGGTAACATATCCAATGCGTGCCTGGATTTTTTTGATTGTCCAAGTTGACTACTCCACATTCTCTTCTTTTGACGGTTGAAGGTAACGAGTCGGACATGAAAACTCCTCTGAAGTGTTTGATTCGTAACGGTTCGATCAGATATTCAATGTCTCGGTTGGTGAGTGCTGCTCTTTCTTTTTTTTAAACTTTCTCATCACGCACTTCCCCCTTTTCTTCTCCATGGCCAGGTTGTGACGTTTCTGTTCTTCCAACTCGGCCTTGTTCTTCTTCGAGTCGATGACGGTTTTCGCGATGGCGGCACTTCCGCCGGCCAAACTTCCAACGGCCCCCAATGCTGCCAGGATGGCCGGGATGCTGAATATGAAACCTCCGATCTTTTGCTGCAAGCGTCTCAATTGAGGTGTGCTGAGCAGCAATTTCATTTTGTGTCCTTTCGACAAGCAAGAACGTTTCTTCTCGCGTTGTTTCTTGGTGAGTAACCCATCGAGGGCACCTACATTTTTTAGATTCGAATATGGTATCTGGTACACGACACCCTTGGGCTTCATGTTGATGCTCTATGTGTTATTTTTTCACGGTATGTTATTTATATATAAATGTTCTGAGATTTTTTTTCAATGGATGTTATTTTATATATACTCCGCGTAGCCCCGTTACACAAATTCTATTACATGCTTTGTTTTCTTACCAAGAAGTTCCTTTGTCCCCTTGTACACGATTCGAGTTTTGTTCTCGATTAAGATAGCTAGCTTCTCGTCGGATAACATGATAGCGTATCGATCTGGTAAAAATAGACTGTATTGTCCGTTGAGCAACAGACGCACCTTGGGACCATATTGGGTATAAACGATTGAACCGGAAGTTATCGTGTAAGGTTTGTCGACTTCCAATTCCTGAATTTTTACATACTTGGCTGACAAATTTAGCATTTGTTTTAATGCTTGGAGGTCACTCATTTTTTCACTCGTCATATCAAAGAAAAATTTTCAGGGTGTTAGAGAGAAATTTAATTTTTATTCACGATGTGTGTTATTTATATATATATTTTTTCACGAGATTTTTTTTTGTATCGAATATTTTTTTAACAGAGGAAGAAAGTTCGTGCTTCCGAAAACGCGATGATGTGCGTGATGATTTCTTCCGTCTCCTGCTTAGATTTTCTCCAATCATCGGTGTCCCGTCTTCTCCCCCGTCTCGCCTCGTGCAGTTCGTCCAACCTCTCGTTCAATTTCTTCCCCGCGGCCGACAGAAGAGTGTCGAGATCACCGCACCTCATTCCACTGATCTCCCGAAGACGGTCCTTGAGAACTATTTCGCATCCCATGTGAAATGCCGGCGTCGTTTTAGCTATGATCACAAGTTTATTAACATCTCCGTTAACTAACTTTTTGAATATTTTAGATAGTAGTTCGTGCGGCAAATCAGTTATGCAAGCCATGTTGTTTTTTTTACTGTATGTTATTTATATACCCCACCCCAATTTTTGTTTTGTGTTCATGGCGATGGTGGTACCCAGTGCGGCGACGCGTTCACCCAACGATGCGTCTCTGCTCACGAACCTTTCGAAAGCTGCATGTTCCAATTTTTTGTCTGTTCGTGACGTGCGTCCAGATCCGTCTGCGTGGTGTTGTAGGCGATGTCGTGATCTTTGCATGCCGCGTCCAACGGATTCACACCCTTGTCTCCTCTCTCCAATCTTTTCTCGAGTTTGGTACCCGGTCCGCAGTACTGGTAGCCAGGTATATTCATCTCGAAAGGTAACTTGTTGATGATGTCGTTCACGAGTCCCTTTCCTTCGGCCACGTTCCAAAATTTCGGAGGCAGCGTGTTGATCATTTTGATCAGGTAACCTATGCCCTTGTCGTCGTTCACGATGAAGTTGGAAAGTTTCGTGCTGATCATGTCCACGATGCCAACCTTCTCGTTGTAGAAATTACGATTGCCTGCATTCTCTTCGCCGGCTATCACCAACAATCGGTCCACGAGTTTCCTAACGTCGTCCACCCAAACGAATTCTTTGGGTAACGTGTTGTAGCGTTTGACGCCGCTGCCTGTTTTGACCTGGTTCCAAATCGGTTTGATGAGATTCCTGTACTTCTCGCCGCTGCTCGATTTCACCCTATTCTGCGAGGCGACGAGTTCCCACAGTCCCACCGTACCCGGATACCTGTTCCAACTATCCTTGTCGCCTAAATTGACTTTAATGTCGTTGCCTTCGATGGTCACCTTCGATTTCCCAATCTTCCACACCACACCGCCGCCTTCGTTGCTTTCCATGCTCGGATACAATCCGAACACTTCATCCTTGTCGAACTTCCCCGTGCTCAGGTAGTCTCGTGCCAAAGGTCCCAACTCGATCTTATCCGAAGACGTGCTGCCTATGGCTCGACGTCGTGTCGGTACGTCCTTCAGTTCGAACGGCGTTGAAGGAATGCTCGAAATGGGCGTGGGTACAGCGTAACTTTTAGCTGCGAGTGGTACGAGTTCGTTGATCAAATTTTTATTTTGTTCCGTGACACTTTTAATTTCTTTACCTAGACCGCTGATGGCATCGATCACGGGTTGATCCTGACGTTTCTTCTCTTCGTAGAATCCGCGATTCTCGGATTTCCAACCTTTGAAGCGTTTCGCGAGGTAATCGCGAAGCTTGAGATTTTCGTCTTCGATTTTTCGTTTCGTCATGACGTTATTTATACACGTCGTTTCTCACAACGTTGCAACGTTTAGAAAGTCGTTGATTTTGTTTCTGTATTTTCCGTCGATGGGTTTCCTCGTCATGTCGATCGTAGCGAATCCGAAATCGTCACTGTTCCAGCAAGAAGAGCAGCGTTCCGAAAATTGATTGTAGTTCATGTCTCCGCCTACGTAGTCATCGTGCGCGTGCTTGAGGTTGGTGTGATCTTGACGAAACAAACATATGAAATTAGCGTTGTCGCGTAGTAACTGTTTTGGAATTTTGGAAAACGTTTGAGCTAGGTAAAAGCAATCCATTTCTTTGTGACGACCTTGCGTGAAAAAGTTGCAAATTTCATTTTGATTTTCCAGGATGACGTCGTCGAACACAACGACTGAATTTTCACGACAATCGTCGAGTGGTTTTATTTCCGAAGCGAACGTTGCAATGTCCAGACCATCGTACACTTTCATCAGTTGCTGGTATTTGGATTGCTCCAAACTTTTCGAGAACACGTACAGGTGCCTGTTCTTCCAATCTAACCAATTCGGTGCGAGGAGAAAATTGTCCACGAGCAGTGTCGTTTTCCCACACCCCGAAGAACCTACGATCAGACAGCGGATGCTGTCGGGAAGCAACTCGCCGTTCTTTTTTTTTCTCGTTTGACTTTCCGGATCCGGTAGACGCTTCACCACGTTCCACGTACTCACAAGATCACTTCGCCCGCGTCGATCCAACTCTTTTCCGGAAGTCCCAGCCATTTGACAAACAGTTTGTCACCTTTCCTACGCAATACTTTCTCGATGAGGTACGTGTCGGAGTGTTTCGTTTTAGAGAGTTCCTCTTCGTAAAATCTTCCTTTCAAAATCTCGCCGCTACTATCTTTTATTATATACGTGTGTCGGTTTCCGGGTAGAACTCGAACCACGGTAAAAAGTTCCGTGCTCCAATTTTTTGTGAATCCCTTCTCGAAGGTGCGTTTGAATTTGCTGATCCTCACCCGGTCTCCAATTTTGTATTTAGCTTTTTTTGTCGTGGGTGTGTACTTTGGACAGTAAACTGTAGAAATTAAACGCTGCTCGTCAGATTTCGTAACGTCAGCTGGCTTCATGCCTATCGTTCTGTGTACCGTATCATTATAGGTGTCGACGAGTTCCGGCAGGATGTCTACCCATTTGTAATTCCCCCGAAGCGTGAATCGTTTCCACATGTGTGTTTTCAAGGTTCGATTGAATCTTTCCACGATGCTGGCTTTGATGTGACTGAAGGTCGAATAATGTTGAATCTTGTGTTTTTGAATAAACTTTTGGAATACGGCGTTGTAAAATTCCTTCCCCTTGTCCGTTTGCAGAAACCGTGGTTGTCTGCCGCCGCTTTCGCGAAAAATTAATTTGAATGCTTCCGTGACGCATGTTCCCGTTTTCGCCTTCAAAGGTAGAGCCCATGCGAATTTCGAAAATGTGTCTATGACGGTGAGGAGGTACTTGTTGCCCTTGTTCAATTTATGTACGTTTTTCAAATTGCCGCTACTCATCTCCACGAGGTCGCTTTGCCAGAGGTCGTCGATGCCCTTGGTTACCACAGCCAAACGTTCGTAGTTACGGCGTGCAGGTTTATGCAATTCTTCGACGATGGCTTGCCTAGACATTTTTTTTAGAGATTACGTTTCAAGAGAAGCACAAGCGTGATGGGATTCAAAGAGGGTGGTACCTCGGTCGTGTTTTGAATGATCAGCTTATCGCCGGCACTCACGTCGAAAACGGTAAGATCTTCGTCTTCGTGTATTTCATATATGTTGCGCGTTTCGTTCCAACGTGCCAGAGGAATGTTTCCTGCTTTCTGGACACCACGATTCGATATCAAAGTCATGGTGGGAACGCTAGCTTTTCTGCCGTGAGACCAGTACGAAAATTCGTTTATCTTAATCGTGCCATCGAGGAGAAACTTGTAGTACGGATGATAAGGATGTAACATGTACAGTTTGTTACCTTCGACGAACGTGGAGATTCTCTGTTGATTGGGTACGCTGTTGATTTCGATGGCTTGCAGAGAATGCAGTTTAGCGAATTTAGTGTCGACGCCGAGCAGATTACTGTGAACGTGTCCGAGTTTATTTTCGATGGGCAGCAAATGCTCGACTATGGTATCCGTTACGGCAGACAACGACGGTTTGATTTTCACTTCCACGTTCAACTGCTTGTAGTTTTCGTTGAGTTCTTGTAACTTGGCACCGAAAGAAGCCAGCGTCGATTCCTGCGTGGATTCCAGCACTCCGACTTGATCTCTGATGTTGACGACGATGTTCTTAAGGTTCTCGACTTGATTCAATTTCGAGCTCTTCTCGGTAAGATCGTTCACGATGCTTCGCATCTCTGTAAACTGCGTGTGAAGATCGGCGACGCTCTGCGAAGTGGGCAGCGTCGACACCAGCGAACTGATTTCGTCTCGAATCTGTTCCACGTTCGCCGTTTCCGTTTCCAGTCGTTTCAGCATACGTGATGTGTTCCTTTTCAAAGCGTGCAATTCTTTGGAGGTGGGGAGATTGGCCACCCTACTCTCGAGATCGCTCAAAGAAATTTTGATGTCGCTCGATTCGGATAGTGCCGTCACCGCCGTTTTCAATTTTTCCAAATCTTCGCTCGAAGGTACGCTCGTCCGTAACGATTCCAAGTCACCCTGTATGTTGTCCAGTACGTGATGAAAATGAGCGAGATTGGATTCGACGTTC
Source organism: Lepisma saccharinum (assembly GCF_977018435.1). Lineage (NCBI taxonomy): Eukaryota > Metazoa > Arthropoda > Insecta > Zygentoma > Lepismatidae > Lepisma > Lepisma saccharinum. The sequence continues at coordinate 6,123 of NW_028143231.1, read as the reverse complement.
AAATTTTCTAAATATTCGATCTTCTGCTGAACCGTGCTCAACGTGTCTTGAATGCTCGTCAACGCTCTCGCTTCAGCGTGAATATTTTTAATTTCTTCGTTGATCAATTCCAAGGACGCCTGAAGCGTAGCGATGGTGGTTTGAATGTGTTCGAAATATTGATAAGCCTCCAATTGAATTTTTATGTTCGCGACGCTTTTACCGATGACCTGCAGTTCGTCCGACGATGGTAGGTTCGTCATGGTATCTTCCAAAGTCTGTAACTTGGATTTAATTTCTTCCAACGTGCTGGTGAATTCTTCTTGTAATTTGGAAACGACGACGTGCAAGCGTTCTACATCAATATCGTTCACCACGGTTTGAAGTTCGGAGAAATTCTTTTCGATTGCGGAAGTTCGTTCTTCGATTTCGAGTTTCAATTTTTCCAAATCTTCATTTTTTGATTGAAATTGCTGTAATTTGGCCAAATCATTTTGAAGCGAATCCACGCTCAACTGTATATTTTGAACGTTGTCGTAAGAAGGTACGTCGACATAATTTTTTATGAGCGTTTTCATTTCGGAATCGATTTTCAGAATGGGGTCGAGACATTGCGTTTGGAGCGTAGCGATTTCCGACTCTAAACTTTTGTTTAAGGTCTCCTGCAAAGCGATCAAATCGGTCCTCAACTTCTTAACACGAACGTCCAACATGAGAATCTCTTCTGCATGGTCTACACGCTTGGTGTTGCCGAAAATGTCGTTAGGCATTTTTGGTTAACGGTTATTTATAACAGGATAGACGATTCGTAATTCTACGAAGAGAGGAATGAGTTTGTCGTAATCTCCGAGGAGTTCCATGTAAAAATAATCTCCTGCTGAAACATCGTACGCAATTTTAGAAAGCATCTTGTCGTGCTTGATTCGAAAAATGTTCTTGCCGGTAGAAATTTTGATTTCGCCTACGTTTTCCGGATTCACGGTGATCCGAAGTTTCCCGTCGATCGGAATTTCGTAAAAATGTAAATTGTTGTTGAAGATGTAAAAAGTTTTGCCGACGTCTTCATCCAATTTCGTCCAAATGCTGTTGAGGTGAATGATCAAGAGACCGTTGAGTTTAGGTAACACGGAAGGTAAGACTTCATGATCTGGTATGGTTTCCATAATGATCTGTTTTTTGAAACCGAACAAATTCATAGGCATGCTGGTTATTTAAGAATACGGTCAAAGTTTTTTTTTGTAATGACAGTCAAAGTGTTTTTTTTACTGAGTAACAAAATGTTTTTTTTTTGAGTTAGTGAAAATTGTTGTGTGTGGTGGTGAGTGCTAATTATTTGCACTGTGCGCAATTCTTATTTATTTCTAAACGACGATGCCCCCAAGGCAATGTGTGAATACCACACTCGAGGACGTATCTTTTATCGTCATCGGGATCCAGCGCAATTTTTCTAACTTTGTTTGTGGTGATGATATGATCGACGCTCTGGATGCGCTGTTCTGCTCTTTGAACCGACGACCTGGTCTTGAGGCAATCGACAAAGTCCTGGAATGTAAGATGCTCCCGAACCACCTGTCTGCCGACACCCTTGGCCTTCTTGGTAACGCTGCCCTCGGCTTTGATGGCATAGGCCTTGGCGCGAAGACCTGCAAACTCGAGAATTACATCACCGCCCTTCTCGTCTTTGAGTTTGCCAGGCACCTTCTTGTTGCGGGCCAGGATACCGTACTTGTTTTGCTGGGGATAGCCCGAGGTGTCGAAGAGGTTAACCAAAGATGGAACTGTGGCTATATCCCCGTACGCGTCGTCCGTGCGAACTTGGTACACCAAGCTGTCCGTGTCCGTGTAGAGTAGGCTGATATTGTCGTTATAGTGCTGGCGTAGTTTCCCATAATATATTTGAAACATGTGCAGCTTGCTCAGGTCTAATACTGAGGCGCCAACATAAATTGGCTTGTTCAGCATCACCTCGCTCTTCCTCATATGCACCAGAGCAAGCTGTTCATTATAAATGGTCCTCGATTTGAATAACGGGTTTGCTACGAGCCTGCGACATTGTGCTTTGTTTGATATTAGCCTCACATCTACACGATTCCGTACATTCTCCATGGTTTTCCCAAACACCGCATTGTTCATGAGCTTGAAGAAATCCTTATCAAGCTCGGACGTGGCTGCGGTGCGGTGTTTGGTGTTGACTTCAATATATGGACGCAACCACGGAGAATGCTCGAACTTGAGGATGCGGTGAACTGCGTGGACCGTGACCCCTCGCTGCATCAACCACCGGAGATTCTGGTAGTGCAGGACGTAATTCTTCTTGGGTTCGAAATCCATGACGAGCTTCGTCTGGTTGGAATCGGGTGGACACTTGAACTCGGGTGCAGGGGGAAGATCGCAGAACAAATCCTGCAGCTTCTCGGAGAATTGCAGATCAACCTCGGCGAAGAACCCATGTTCTGAATCGTCGAAACCTTCAACGTCAAAGTTGGAGGGGTCAGCCCACTCGAAGCCTCTAAAGGGGAGTGGCTGCATCATGGAGTGTCCGTAGAGGTTATTGACGTCCGTGTACATGATGTAGCTGGACGGTTGTGAGGGGTCGTAGCCGGTGGCCATGTGGTGATTGTTGGCGCGCGAGTGTCGCTGCGACACCTGGACCATGCCACCCCGGATAGCGCGTTCCACAAACAGCACCATGTCATAATCGGAAAGAAGCTCCAGCTCGATCTTCGTCACCAGAAACATGGCTGACCACGCCAGTCCGGGGAGACTATAGAAGTAGGCGGGGTCCAGCTGGTAGATCTTCATTGCGGTCGCACGGAACGTCTGGAACACGTCGGCGAGGAGCGTCACATCAAGTCTGAGGTAGGCGTCGTGGTAGTCCCCGAGAGTTCGACAGCCCAGCTCGCGCCACATGGACTGGGCATGGTGATATTCTTCGTCGGTGATGTTCGAGCCTCGTAGCTGACTGACTGTAGAACTTCGCCTGGGGAGGTAGCGACGTCTCCGCGAACTTGGAAGGGTCTGTGATGTATTCGTAGGGATAGACCCCCTTACGCTTGAAGAGGCCGGCGTCCAAGTTCGGAAAGTTTCCGGAGGTAATGAGCATTTGCTCGTCGCTAAGCTTCACTGCGAGAGCATCGAGGCTTGCTGGGAGGAACCTCAGGGAGTCGAGGAAGCGAAGCTCGACGGTAGAGCGTGATCCTGGGATTCGAACCCACTTGCTCAAGCTAATGTAACGCTCCTCGTTCTGCGCCAGGACGTTGATTCGCATGTCGTCGTACCCAAAGTGAGGCACCAGATGGTGGAAGTCGTATCCCGAGCCATTGTGAAAAAACACAGGGGTGAAGCGCGGGTCCCGGGCCATGAGGTAGCATCCGTTGCACCAAGGACCAACGTACCTACCGTTAAAGTGATCGTGGTGTTGGACTTTACGGTTGTTGGCGGTGTACTCCTTGACGCAGACAGGGCAAGCGATGGCCTCGTCGTGTCTACGTTGATCGTCGGGGGGCAGTGGGAGCATAGACTTGGGGGCCAACAGTACCTTCCCTATCTCGATGGCCTCGACAACCATCCTCTCGAGGAAGTGTTCGGCTGCGTCGGGGCCACGGTACACGTAGGGCTCGGGGGCGATGTGCTGGTCACGTCGCACCACAACGTATGCGAAACTGGATGCCTCGTGGAGTTGGTAAGGGGTGGTGGAGGAAACTTCGGGATCTGGATCGCAAGTGGACAGGGGTTTGAGGAAAGCCTCGAAATCCGCGATGATGATAGCGGGATGCTCCACCATGGCACCGTGCATGTGGAAACGCTCCACGGTGCCAGGTTTGGGCAAGACTGCCACACCCGGCTCGTTGGCATTACAATAAAGTTTGTGGCGAGCGAGCTTCTCTGCAGCGATGTTGGGACCTCTGATGCGCTGATAATCCTGCTGTTCTCGATTATGAAATGTAGACAAGCACCTGCGACACACCTCGACGTGGTGACTATCACTGCTCCGTTGGCTCGAAACAAGCCGAGAGAGGGAACGGATAAGGGTGTAGTGGTGATGGGTTTCGTCCTTGATGAGCAGAAGGTGAATTTCTCGAGCACCATCGTCGTCTACGCCGCTCACCCGGATAGGGTACACCACATTTTTGTCAGTGAGGCCATAAACGTTGATGGCCAACCGAGGGTTGTGTGTACGGGCCTCGAACTTTCGAATGTCCGGGACCTCCACGGGATAGTCGATCTCGACCATCGCATCTTCCAGCTCTGACTCGTAGGGTAGGTAGTGGTTAACCCGGCGTGGTTGGTTTTTCCGGTGGGCAGGGTGCAACGCTGCAAGCACCGACCAGAGAAAGCACTTGGCGTCACTGTTCTGAATGTTCAGGACAGCCTCCTTTGCCGCAATGGTAGGTGGTAAGGGGACGTAGCTGGAGGCGGAGAGAGGCACGAACTTGCAAAGTTTGACGCACAGTTCGTGAGGCTCGCCACACAGCGAACCCCCCGAGCCCTTAGCTTGATGTTCTTCTTGTTTTGCCACCAGCTCCTCGGCAAACTTATTGTAGATGACCTCGAGGTTATCGACATCCGCCAGATGCAACGTCTTCGCCTTGGTGTTGTGGCAGAAGCTGTAAATTTCATCAGACGGCTTCTTGTACTGGCAACGTAGCGATGCGTAGAATTTGGTGGAGTGCGTTGCAAGCGCATCACCGAGGATGGAAATAATTTTGGCTTGCACGTTCTCCAAAAAGGTACGCACGTCGCATGAGCCCTCCGAAGTGAGGACAAAGTCCTCTAACAAACGCTCGAAAACAGACCGGTCTGCTTTCATCGCAGGCTTGGCGCGTTTCGTGGGAGTGCATTGATGGAGGCTGCTTCTGCCTTCCTCTTGGTGGAGGTCGAAGGCTGGGCCCCAGATGTACTTTCGCTTAGACAAGTAAGCTTATGCTTCTTGGCATACGCAATTGTGATGTGTTTATTGCATCCGGAACATAGTTCAGTGGCAGCCAAATGCTTGCCTGGCACGCAGGTACGACAATGTCTTTCAAAATGTTTGCTTGATATGGTTCTCTTGCACACAGGGCAACTTTTCATGGAGCGCATTTTTTTTGGGGGGTATGTTTATTTATATGTGATCTGTTGGTGGTAGAGTGTTCACAAAAAAATGCCTTATGAGAAAAATTTTGTAGGCTAATTCTAATTAGTGTTAGTTTGAGGGGTTTATTTATATATGGGTGGTGTTGTTTTCCTCAAATATGTGCTTTAATCAACCCTGTAAAAAAATTTAAAAAAATATATTAGAAAAATATGATTGTAGATAGAAAAAAACACAATAAATATTGTATGCATGTGTAATTCTATTTAGCTTATTTTTGCTAGACACGAATCTTCTTCAGATTTTATTGCCCATTAGTATATTTTTCTACCAATCTAGTAGAGGTATGAAACTATGAAAATGTACTTGTTTATATATATTCTATTGTTTTGGCTGATATAATAGCAAATATATATATATAGCTATTTTGAAATTCTAAAACTTTCAGGTATACTTATTTTTACATGCAAACATACATCATAAAAAATTACACAATCGTATTTTTTTCCATACACACATTTTTTTATTTTCAGAAAACAAAGTTATTTTCGATTTTTTTTTTTAAATCAAACAATAAACATTATTTGTGTTTATAGTATTTGTCGGGCAATAGCAGATAAAACAAGAATGGGTTTTCTACGACCCACAGTTTACGAGTTACAAAACAACTTAGAAATTACATCTTGAAATTTAAATTTAAAATAACTCGAAAACAGTAAGCACTAATCATTATGTTTCCAATAGGTTGTAGAGTACATTCAATTTTTTATCAAATGTCATTAAAATTTTCGAAATAGGGTAAAAACTAAGCCCAGCAAATCAAGTTTCTCAAAAAATAAAAAAATTGTCTATATTTCGAAACTTGAGGGGGTGGAATCGATTTTATTTGCTAGTCGTATAGTTTTCGTCAAATCCTATCCAACAAACCTAAAATCATCATCCTAGGTCAATTAGGAGACAAGAAAATCAATGTCTTGGAAAACATCTTAAGACATTTGTCTTAAGAAATTTTTTTTGACAGACCGGAAGTAACATCTTGACAGACCGGAAGTCGACTTTCTTAAAGATTA